>NW_009194546.1:58117-120253 GCF_000690835.1 Fulmarus glacialis | reverse complement strand
TTATCACCTTAGTCAAGGTGCTTTGTCAATAAAGTCCTTCAAGACCTAGGCTACCTCTCTACACAGGGGCATCGCAATGATGAGCACATAAGGGACAGTGAGCTGCTTCAGTGTTGCTCTATTGGGAACCATGTGAGTACCTACAATAGTCACCCCCTCTTCCTGCAGCAGGCCCTGTCCTGAGGAAGATGGCTTCATATCTGAATAGATGATAAGTAATATTTCAGCACTGTGGCTTGGTCCCCAGGCTAGTATTCAGTAGGCAACAGGAAATCATGTGTCCATAAAGAACTGAATGTAAAACGCTGAGCTATTTGCCAAGCTGGAGAAAGATGCAGTGCTTCCATCTTGTGACGTATAGTGTGTACTCTATTATGTTTCTTCATCCTCCTCAGCACAGCCTCAGGACACTAGAATCCTGAGCCATGACTAAGTTTTAGAGGTGCTGCAGTAATACAAACACTACTGCTACCACTAACCGGCTTGATTTTGTTTTAATAGCGGTCTTCTCTGCAAAACCACAAACCCAAGTTAATTACACAAGGCAGGGGAATGTGGAATTATTATAATAATTAGACCAGGACAGCAGCCTCAGTCCAGAAAAACAGCTTTAAATGCAACTGTGTTGGAGAAAGTTCAGTCCAGCTCATTAGGACCAGATGTTAAGATCACAGCTAGCTCCCAAACTGCCTCTCCTACTGGCTACTGTTGTCTGAAGAGCTGTGCTGCTTCTGCTTGATAGCATCTCCTTTTTGTCTGCTGCTCAGCCAAGCTGAGACCAGCAGCTCCCACCTAATGGTGACTCTGCCCTCTGCACCTGCTCTGGCCTGGGAAGTCAGAGGTTGGAAACCTCCTTCCATGCTCTTGAGAGAATTTCCCATTTAATGTGTGCTTGCATGCTGATTTGTTTGGATAAACATGGGTAGAGGAAAATATATGTATGCCTGTTGTTGGGGTTAGTAGTTACAGTTTACTTATGGCACCTTCTAGTTCTTGAAATTTGCTGGGTCTAATGGATATCGTATGTTCCAATAATATTAAGTTAGCTCTATCTGCAGAAGCTGATTTTCCAGTTTTTCTCCTTCACCTGTCATGAGTACTGACCTGACAGCTTTGCTCTGCCAAGTGAGAGACCTACTGGATTTTACAGCTGCTGCTCCCTCACCGGTTTAGAAGCTAGTCTGGATATGACTGCTATCACACTGCCATAGCCAATGACTCCTTACAGGGCTGAGGTTAGGCTTTTGAAGCAAATAAAATTTGTAGTCACCCAAGTTACGTCAATCAGAATGGAAATTTTTAACTGCAGTTCTAAAGATCAGGACAGGATTAGTATTGATGAAATGTTGTAATCCCTGATTTCTTAAATCTCTTAAGAGCAGATTGCATCCACAGTGGCATCTCCTCAGTCTCAAACAGCTGGGAGAGAGCAATTCTTGGGCTTTAATGTGGGTCAGCTCTCATAGGGAAGGACAGTGATATCCCCTTTCCTGAATGGATGCTAACTTCAAAGAAATGGGTACTGCCTAGCTGTCCACAGCCTGTGGACTCCAGAAACAATTTATCGGTTTGATAGTGATAGGAGCAGAGGAAGGTGATATAAGGCTGAAGGGGAAAATACCGAAAGAAAAAAAGAGATAGAACGACTTGAGATGGAGATGAGGAAGGATGCCTGAGGGAGAGAAGTAAGCAATGTGGATGTATACCTTACGAAATGGGATAGATGGGATTAAAGAAACCCTAGGAAAGTAATAGTGAGGAAATGTAAAATATGGTTGTAAGTAGTAAATATGAGCATAGAAGAGAGAGGGCCTGAGAGGAAAAAGAGAGAGAAAGAAAGAGAATATATAATGAAAAAGGTCTTGCTGAGCTGACAGAAGAATGCCCCTGGAGGAGAAAAATGCAAAACTATAAAGAATTGAGTATTATGACAAGCCTGAGGTGAAACACAAGCCCTGGCAACAAGGGAAATGAAGCTCTTTGGAAGAACGAAAAAGTAGGTTTTCAAATAGAATACAAACTACACACATTTAGAGTTAATTTTAAGTCTTATTCTATTGAAAGTTGGTTGATCAGGTATTGTGCTAATATACTTAAATTTTCCTGGGTAGAAAAATCACTGAGAAATTTAAAGTATTGTAATTTTTTAATAGCCTTTTCTACAAAAGGTCTCATGCTTTCATTACCACCACTGGATGGTATGGTGAATGACCCAAAGAGCCTGCCACCCAAGGACTTTAACTTTTAGCAAGTCTAGCTTCCTCAATATGGGTATGCCTGCAGAGTGACACAGAGGAGAGATGCCCCAGATGGCTTAAGGCAGGCTGAATGCAGTTACTGTCGCACTGTGACACTGCTGCTGTTGAAGCAGCAGAAGCCTCAGTGTGGCCTGCATGTGTCTGAGTAATGTTCAAGAGCTGAAACCTATGCTGTTGTCATTACTCTTCTTTCATGTGCACATCAGTGGCAGTCAGGTGCAGGACTGTAGCACAGATGTGTCAGTACTGAACTTCATAGATGCAAGAATGATGTCAACATTTATAAAAATGCACTAATCAACGCATTTAATGTTCTGTGTAGTCACTTCTGCTTTTCCACCCGCTGACACAGCTTTGTGTCTCACTAGCCCTGGCTACTGCTAGGAAACTATGTGCCAAAAGGAAACACCCCATTTTAGCAGGGCTGACTACTGAGGCAAACCTGAGCTCCTGAAAGCCTTCATTCACTTTAAATGGAAAACATAATCTGGGCAGTCTAATTTTTGCTGGCAGGAGCAAGAATACAGTCAGATGATCATCTTATCCTCCAGCACAGTGAAGGTCATAAAAAGGACAGTTTTGGAAATGGTTTCTTCTGTCTCTAGCTGAAGAATGACGTTTCTTGTAGAAGAGGAGTTGCTTTATTCAGCTAAGTTTTCACTGAGACCAAAAGATTAATCTTCAGGTAGCTCAAACCCTTAGCATAATTGATTCTAAAAATATGTGTTCAGAACAAGACTTGGAATATAACTTAATATTGTTTCAAGTAAAAGGGGTAAAGCTCCAGTCTAGTCCTTCATGAATATAGTAAGTGGTGTGTATTTGTTTTACCTTTTTAAAGTAACTTTTTCTTAGAGTATCTTATGCCAAACTCTGTAATGCATCTGATTTATGCAAAGCAGCTTACATATGTGTCAGTGGAGAACTTCAGCTGTTATTCTGAGTTCTTTATCTTCTCAGTATGTCTTAATTCTTGTATCCCCACTCAAAACATTTATCCCTGTTCTTGAAAGTAGAAAACCATCACCCTGTGTCCTCTTACCTTGTTTATAAATTTTTATTTTTGAGGCCCAGACGAAGATAAGAAAACAAAAGGATCAGAGAGCAAAACGGAAGTTATTAGGTGATTGAAAGAATATATATACAGGGTGACAAAGAATGCAGGCAAAATAAAACCCATCAGTTGAAAATAGTAAATTTTCTAGGCCCAAAATATTCCTGAAAAGTTACAAAGGGAGGAGTACAACAAAAGCAACTTTTATTTGTTTCAGGTCTTTGGAAAATTTTATTACTAACTTTAAGGGTCATTGCTGCAAGTTCAGCTAACTTAGAGAAAGTGTTATTTGTTCCTATTTCTGACGAACCACATTCGATGAGGCTCTGGAGTACTGTCCTCATAATAATCCCCTTGTGTATTATTCTTGTTGTGTTTCTACACAAAAGCTCTTTAATGTATTGTCATGCCAACATATGCCTTTCTATTGAGAAGTTTTCCACATACAAATCATTCTTGCTACTTTTGTTGAACAAACAAACCATGTGGTATAGCTTGTTTCATTTACTCATATTTACACTTGCTCTGAAGGAGAAACATCTTTGGGAGTTATGGAGTTTGACTCTACCACTGACTTTCTGTGTGACTGTAGTCTTAGAGACATAGGACTATGTATTCAAAAGTGTTCTTCAGATCTAGGTGTTTAGCTTGAAGTGTTAATCTTCAGGCTCTGGTAACATTTTCAGAAATGCTGAATGCCTGCTGTGATGACAGGATTGTTCAGGGGAACACCACTACCTCTCATACTCAGTCTTTTCAATACCTTAACCATGGAACAAAAACATTAGGGCACTCAAAGAAGAAGCCATTTTTGACCAAAAAAAGAAAAAAAGAAGTCTTATTTCTGTAGTGCCTCAGTTGCCTTCAGTAGTGAAGCACAGCCAGTTCTTATCAGCCACACTTGTAAACCCTTTTAAAATGGGTGAATGAAAGTCTCTGAATAGGTGCTTTGTCTTGAGCCTGACAGTAGCAAATGTTCATACTGTGAGACTCCTACTACTAAAAGCAGCTTTAACACACACTCTCATGGAGGCCTGTGATCAGTAACCTTACCCAAAGCTTTGTTGTAGCCAGGCACTCACCCTGCTGTGAATGGCATAGACATTGTAAGTAAGGGGACTACTCACATGCCTTTTTATTTTTATATGTATTATCTGACTGGACTGGGAGCACAGAGCTCTAGCTCTTGAGCTGGAGTAACAGTAGCAAGCTCCATTTTATGTTGACGTAAATTAGGATTTGTACCCTGACCATCCTGTGCCGTCATTTCTCTCTAGTTCTGATAAATCAAGTTCACCCTCAATGCCTTGGAGGTTTAGGGACCCTTAGCAGATTGAGCTAGATCAGCTGTGCCAGATACCTGAGGCACTCTGCATTCAAGTCCTGTCTGTGCCCTCCTTTTTGAGAGCACGTTACCCATCATTGTGCTTAGCTCTTGATATTTATTCTGGTGTGGTTTTAGAGTTTCCATTGTCCTTCTCTGAGATTATCGTGTATTCTGCACTCATCGCTACAGAAAAGCTTGCAATATGAGGGGAGGTGGGTCATAAGCATCTTCCTTTGTATATTTAAACTCATGCCAATCCCTCCTGATACTATGTTCCATAGCTCAAGTATGTCAGCTAAAAATGCTCAGCCCTGAGCTCCTGACAGTTTTTCCTGATAAACTTTGGGTAGTTTCAGTATCTGTTACGGCAGTGCGGTGCTGCAAAAAAAATTAAATGGTTTCCATATAGCCGGGTCCTAATAATTAAAGGTTCCTTTTAGGTTAGGAACAAGAGCTTAAAATGTGTGTAGTTTCGCTGGATGGGAAGCCAGCAGGAGCTCCACAGTACTGAAGTTTATGTGCTCTCATAGCTTGCTTGGAAGGCAATGGAATCTGGACATTTGCAGTAGGTCAAACTGGAGATACCTAAGGACATAGATTGTGATCCCCCCATCTGAAAGGAATATGGGTGCAGCCTCCAGATTGTATATTAGCTGAAGGTGGAAGAAGAGCCTATTTCTCAATACTTTTCCTGCAAGCCATTAGCACAGATCTGCTGCCCTCTTTTTAGCCACTGTTGCTATGGAAAATAGTGGTTAAGGCTGGCAAGATAGCAGAAAAGGGAACTTTTGTAAATATAATAATAATTAAATCATTTAAATTCAACATTCTTGAAGCCTGTGGTGGCTCTGCTATTTGCCAGTCTTTAATATTTGTACAATGGTGGAACAGTCATGGAGATGTTTGCAAATCCCAAAGGATTAGTCATGGAAATCCATTCTCTGTTGTTTGCTGTTGATTATTTTCCATGAAAGTTTCAGCCACCCACTCCGCAAAAAAGGCAATGGATGAAAAGCATACACATAACTCAAATAGTCAATAGGTGGTATGTTCATGAGCAACCAGCATCTGCAAAATGGGCCACCAAACCATTTGGCAAAAGCATACAGGGACAAAATGTGTTCCTTGACAGTGAGAAATATTTATGAATGATTGTGAATTAGAGAAGATCAAAATTAGTGTCAGCTGGCAAATAGTGTTCAGCCAGCTCCAACACTTGGCACTTAAAATCTCAAAGAAGCTAAATTCTTGGAAGTGTAGAAAATTGTCTGTAGAGGACGTATCTGATATAAAGATAATGCCTCTTTTTAGTCAACCTTATATAGACATGCTGAGAAGATTCAGTCCAACCAACATCAAAAAATACAAAAGTCTCATTTTCTGCTGCTGTGCAACTTGTCCATTTGCATACAAATGTCCAGCACTACAAAGACTGGAGCATCAAAAGTAAAGCTCATTATTATCTAAAGAAATCTACAGGGAAAAACATTAAAGCTGCTTCAGTATGGTTACAACAAGGTGCTTCATGTCAGTTTGATGTTGAATCAGTGTAATGTTTCAGCAATGGGATATGGCAAAGTGATAAAAGCAAGACTTTTTCTTCTAACAAAGCAGTTGCTGGCAAATTAAAGGCCAAGTATAGTATTGGAAAAAGACATGTCGTGCAGGAGGAGGTATGAGATGAAATCTCTAGTAGACCACTTTGGAGCTCTTCAGACATCTGGAATCATAGGGCTGAGGTAATGTGTAAGAAATTACACAGACCCTCTGTAGTGAGGTGATTCTCACCCTAATTATAAACAGCTTGATCCATAGGGTCATGTTGGCATCCCTTTGTGGATTGAAGCCCTAGTGCCTGTATTGATTACTGAATAGAAAACAACTTTCTGTGATGTTACGGCTTTTGTCATTCGTTCAGGTACTTTACAGAGACTGTGGAGATGATACGTAAATAGGATATAATAAATACACAGATCTTGGGAACTACAGTGCTTTTACCATACTGGATGTTCAGCGCTGTGTAAGCACAGCATAAAAATCCACATATCACAGACAGGGCTGTTCTGTTTCTTCTCTGCATGTTTCATTGCTTGGCTAAGTTAATTGTACACAAGCACAGCATGATGTTCCTTAGCTGCTTCCTTTCAAGCTGAGGGAAAACACTTGATAAAGGACAAAAAGACTGATTTGCAGCAGATCAGTCAAAGCAAATCCCATTTTAATTGGAAAATGTGAAGGCATTTCTTCTTTTCTTCTTATTTAGTCATCTTGCCTGCCAAATTTGTGCCTTCTGTCTCCAGCCATTTCATTTTTTACGTTCTTTGTGTGTGTGTTTAGAAATGGAAAAGTTTATGTTTGTTTTTCATACTGCAGAGTTACTGAACTGCTTTTGCTTAGATGTAATGTTGTCTTTTTAAAGACTAGCTGGAAATTAGGAGCTTGAAATGTGAGTTTCAAAGCTCTTCATAACTGATACTGTAGTATTATCAGGTGATAAGGAGAGATGAAAGGAATTTTCAATAGAATGTTTATTTGTTTTGCTTCTTAGTAAATTGTTACCTTTGAGTTTTAGTTACCTACAAGGAGGACTCTTCCCATAAGGACTCTTTGCTGGCTTTTTGGACATCCAGGCTCTTGTCCCAGGATAGTATTCTGTCAGTAGCTTCTAGTGACTCGTTTGTCTTCATTTACTGGAAGCTATCTTACCCTCACTTGTGCTAGTGTGAATGACTTCAAACCTAGATCTGTGAAATAGTCCATTTAAAAATGAAATAAAATATGTTCACATTTCAGTAGGGCCAACCCATTTTGCAAGTCTGTTTTTGAGTGTAGTCACACAAGTTGTTGGATTGTGCAGGGTGTTAATTTCTGCCAAGGGGCTGTGGCTGTGAGGAGCAGAGCTAGGAACCTGTGGCAGTGGATATTCTGTTGAAGGAACAATGACAAGGAACAACAGCCTGAAAATACAGATTCTCTTTAGAATTAAAAGAGCAGTATTCTTGCCATTTCTGCAGACTCCTCTATGAGTATTTTCCCCTATTACAATGAAGGAGCTAGTCCCTGTCTTAGGTACTTCCAGTTCCAGTTTTGCTAGAAGTGTGTTTTACATGCCCTACATGTCATGAAGGAGTTGAACAGGTTATACCTAAATTTGGAAGACAGGATATATAAATAGATGGGTTTTATTCTTTTAGCATCTGATCCAAAGACCTTTTAAAGGTAGTAGAAAGTCACGACTGACTTCAGTGAACGTTGAATCAAGCCCTAAACGAGTAACTCCTGTTCAGCCATACAGTCATTGAAAGACTCTAATCAAGTGGATGGAATCCTTTGCAAAAGTGTTTCTAATCATCATATGGCTCAGCCTGGTTCCTTATCCTAGGTCCCTCAGCAGCATGACTGCTTTCATCTCTTTGCCTAGCTTTGCAATAGCCTGAAGCATCATAAAATCCCTCAACCCTATGCCCTTTGTTGTATATAAGCGTATTCTTTGACAAACTGCCTGGAACAGACATACTTCAGCTAGCATTGAAGTCTATCTAAATAGGAATGTTTTGTGGTTCTTTTGTTGCTGCTGTTCTTGTTTTGTGTGGGAGGATTATATGTTTTGTTGATTTAAGATGTTTCTGCAATTTTAGAGACTTTTTAGTGGTGCATTTGGTGTTTGAAAGCAGCTGGATTCTTTTATCTCTAAACTTGCCAAACGGAATTTATTCCACAAAACCTTTGGCATTTTCCAGAATATGCTGCCAACCCTGGCTTTTTTTTCTTGTGCTGTCTGTCATCTTGTTTTCCAGGTATTTTTGGTATAGAATAAAAGCTTGAAAACATATGCATAAAGTGGGCACATTTCAAAAAGAAGCCTGGGTTTTTGAAGAAAAATGGGGTGAGAGACAAAGGCGTATCAGAACATAGACCTGCCGGGCATTTAGGATGAAATGTAGATCATCAGTTTCATGCTGTGGCGTGCAGAGAAATCTCAGAATTCACTTATAGCTGGTAACTTAGCACATGGAAATTGTTTCTGTGAAAATGAAAAATCATGAAATATTGTATTGCCCATGAAGTGAACACTGCCATTTTATGGATCAGTTTTTTATGCAAATGGTTTTTATTTTGTTTGCATTGGCCCTTTTAAGTAGGGGTCTAATTCAGAGTTCCCATTGAAATAGGAAGGAATCCACATTCTGAACATTTGGAATGTCACCACAAATATTTCTGCTAAGTACTGTAAATGGAAAGTCCAAAATTGTTAAAAAGACTCCTCTAATCAAACTTGATAGAGAGTACATACATAACTACAACTCATGAACCCCATAATACATAACCTTTCAAACCTTTGTTTTTCCATTTGTCTGGATGTTTGTGTTGTATTGATAATCTTAGGAAAGAACAGTGATGATAAGCAAGCTAATAATGCCCCCTAAAGAGGGGAAGCATGGGAAATTGCTGCCTGGATTGCAGTCTTGTCAGACATTGGGCTTGTGGTTGATGACTATTTTTTCAGAGGAAGTATCTCTTTTCATTGCCGGGCAAAGAACAGGAGCATTCAATACCAGGGGATCTTCAAAACATTTCTGATGCAGTTTAGGAATATACGTGTACGTATCAGGTTCTTGCTCAGTACTGCCTGGCCCAGATGGAGTACTGTGACATGAATCACTGAAGAGGTCTGGATGATAACCAATGTCCTGGCATTCTCCGCATAGGTCTCTTGCATGCTGGCATATCTCCAGCCAATGTTAATCAGTGGGGATGATATTTCCTCCACAGTGACACTCTGCACTGCCAGCTTCCCAGCCAAGCAGAACAGCTTAGAAAAAGGAGGTCGTCCTTGCTTTTTCTTTATTCTGTATGATTACTTGTGGTGGGGTACTGGGACCTTGAAAATGGGTCCAATACCCATGTCTTAATGATCATCCACACCCATCAGAGCAGAATGTTTTATTTATTGCCAGCTAACCTAAAATCCCCCATAAGATAAAAGTGGAAGGATAATTTATTCACATAAGCCAAATATAGACAGCAAAGTTAGTAGGTGCAGAGGCAAGCCGAAAGAAATAAAAGAAAATCTTTATATCTACCTGTATTTTAGCTCATCTTCAGCTAACAAGCAGTCAGAATACTTTGGTGCTTTGTGGCTGGGATCCAGTTCTTGGACAAAACCCACTGCTTTGGATTTAAATGTCACTGGAAAAACCCTCTGTTTAGGGGTTACTTGTATGTGATAACTGGCCAAACTTTTCTTGGAATTCTGTTCAGATTCAAGCATTCCCTCTCTTTCTCTTCATGTTTTCCTGTAATTCATCACTTTCTTAGAGGTCAGTTTGAATATTCTCATACAGGACAAGTGGCAGTTCAGCTTACTGTAGAAATGCTGATGTATTTCAGATGTTAGCTAGACAGAGTTGTCTCCTTTCCAGATGGCATACAGGCTGGTTGCTTCACTGGACTACAAACAAATCATTAGCTTATTGCGAGATAAACATTCTTTCAGCTGACTGATGACACTCAAACCTCAGTACGTAGCTCTTCACAAAGCCGTATCCTTATAAACCAACGCTAATACCTGGTACAGGCATGTAAAAGAGATCAGAAGTTAGGTGCATTACCAATTCTTGAGGCTCATCATGCCAATAACTAGCATCTTTGGTGAGACAGTGGATTTGAGATCAAGGGTTCCCAGGCCTTGAGATACTATGAGAAGTTATTTTCTGAACCAGCAGACAAAAAGGGATGGCAGGGATTTACTATTGCAATCAACTTTTAAGGTGCTGTGTACAACTACAGAAACATTGTTACCAGTGACAGAAAAACTGTTTTTCTTGCTCTATTTAAACATACCCAGGATAAAAGTAGATTCTACATAATTTAAGGGAGTCGGTGCGCCGGGGAGGATTGCTTTCATTGCTGCTGAGGAGTAGGGAATATACAATTTTTTTTGATAAAATGTGATTTTGTTGAATTATTCAGCAGTAAAGTGTTCTCTCCATCCAGCAGGTATAAAAGTTAAGTCTGTGCACTGGTTTTCCAGTGTGAAGGAGTTAGCTACTGTAGTACTGTGGTATATGATGGTCTATTACAGAAAGGATGTAGATCAGAGGTCAAAATGAAATGTGACCGTGAAGACCCTTGACCACTACTTTGTAATAGCTCCACTTAATAACGTTACATGCGAGAACAAAAAGATGTCTTTAAATTAGTAGCTCTACTCTGTTCTTTATTACCATATGTAATTTCAGCTACACCAGAGGGACTGAATGTTAGTGGAACTATGCTAATGAGAGAAAAAAGTGAAAAATAACACCTATATTGACTTTAGCCTGTGTGTATATATATGTACTATTTTCCAATTTCTTTGCATATGTACGTAGATAAATTAATTGAGAGCTGCTTAAAAACTGTGTACAGCACAGCATAATTGGTAGGGAAAAGTGTGTTATGAAAAACTTGGATTTTACCCATTAGTGTTCATTGTAACTTTTTTGTTTGCAATGGGAAAAAAAAAACTATTTTACTTTCTCCTTTGCTCTTCTTCAGACCATAGACCCACTTCTTAAATATCATGGATGAAAGCCCAACTCCACTGAGGCCTGTAGCAAATATCCCATTGACTTCACTGAAACCAAGGTTTTGCCCTGAATTTATAAAGTGGTAAAGCACTACTAAACCACACACGCCATAATGCACACCCAAAATGCCAGTGGTTTCGTTTCAGGGATTCGCAAAAATGCTGTTGCGAGATCACAGGGTATTAAACCAGTGTTTCTGTTGTCAGATATCCAGCAGAACCTTTGTTGGTGTGCAGAGGAATGTAATTAAACACTCCACTCCCAAAACTGTTCTTAATGTCAAATAGTGTACGTTTTTACATATTACTTTGGGTTTTACATATATTTGCGTATTTGCAGTGCTTTGGAATTTGCCTTTTATGAATACATGAGATTCATCTGCAATTGCCTAAAAATGTCAGTATTGTGTTTTAGCATGGTTTCAAAATATCACAGTTTTGTGTATGAGCACGGTGTAGGATAACCAGCCTCTGAAGATCTCTGTTATGAGCTTTTCCAATGTGTTTCTGACTTGTTTCAGAAGGACTTTGTCTAGGCACAGAAGCGGAAGAATCCTTGGTGCTAAGACTTCCGATAAGGACAGTTAACTGTAATTCTGGATGACACCTTCTCCCTAGGAACTGAAATAATTTTGTATAGATCACTGTACATTTCAGAAAGTGGTACTGTCCATCACTTCTGAATTGATCTAGATATAAACTATTAATTGAAAATCAAAGAGTCTGTAATTAATACCAACTCCAGTCTGTACTGATCTGCCCAAGAACTGAGCACCATTGTAGTCATACAGACCAGAAGTGCTAGAGGAAACATGGAGCTGTAATAGTGGAGCTGCTTCCAAACAGTTTACTAGGGCATGTGAAATAGATGTAGGTGCACTGTGGCTGACACATTTAAGACTGTTGATGGTTTTTTTCCTTGGGTATACTGTGATTGCCCAAAATTATGGGCCTCCTTATGGGTATGTTCAAACCACATTGCTTTTTGTAAAGGACTCAGCTTACAGACTACACTGTTCATCTTGTGTCTCTGTATTTAAATGGATTTTTATGTTTCATTCACTGAATTAAAGATTACTTCCTGCAGTGACTTAATACAGAAGGGACTCTCTAAAGGTGTAGTTCTCCTTACAGTCAAAAGATGGTAGTACAATTTCTATTCCAAGCGGCTCAGCAAAACAGAGCAATAGCTATGCATCCATTGTTTGCATTTATAGGAAGAGATACGGCAACAAAAGAAGGGTGAGAATCCATAGATGAGATCACAACAACCAGTTGTTTGTCAGGCAGTGGTTATGACCGTGATCTTCTCTGGTAGTCAGTAATTCTGAATGTGGCCATGATGGCCAGGTTTAATTGGCTCTAGCATAGCTATTGAGCCACTGATGCCAGGATGTACATCTGTAGTGAAGGACTTAATGAAAGGCTTAGGGGGTTGAGAGAGCACGGAATGAAAATGTCCTCACCATCTCTGATGTTTTCAATAAAGTCTCTAAAAGCAACAACTGATGTAATTAAAGCAGCAAGTTTAATTAGGCCTAACTATTGATTAGTATAATGTTAATCTCAAAGTATTTTATAGTGAGGTGCAAATAGTTCATAGCAAGAAAATGGTGCTTCTGTGGAAAAGAGTACTAGAGGTTCCTTAATTTAAAAAGGAGAGAAGTCACCACGCACTAACTGCCCAAACAGAGATTTAAGACAGGCTGTTCCCTGAGAAATGTGGGCTCTTCCCATGACACTTTATTTTCTAGGAATACAAAGCAAATAAGATGCTGATGCTAAAGAAAAGGAACTATTTATCTGCTTTTTTCACTAGTCAACAATGGGTTTTCAATCCCATTTTGTCTGTAAGGAATCCTGTTAGAGCAGTTGTTTGCTTGGGCATACTGCTGATTGTAGCAGAACCTGGAAAACTTATTTTACACAAGGGATACACGATGTTCTTCAGCAAAGTAGAATCGTTTAGGATCTAATATTCCTAGCACAGAAACATTTAGATGCATATGGTACTGCATCTGAGCTGAGAAAACAGGAACATGGCTGCCTGCAGTGCGTGCAAAGATTGTAATGGAGCATTTGTATCCTTGAATAATATAGCGAGTACCTCTGTACACACTGCGATGCTACTGTGAATCTGCTTAGAAATAAGACTAATAACCTGAGATCCTATAATAAGTGATCTCCTTTTAGATGTGTAATATCGACTTCAAGAATTCCAGTTCTGCACTGCAGTGCCTGTAAAAATTGTGCTTAGTCCTAACAGGTTAACCCTAGGCACCAGAATTAGGCACCCTATGAATGAGAACCTTCAGGCTCAGCATAGAAGTAGCCAAAAGAAAACAGTGAGCACAGGACTTTGTCCAAATTTTCTTGCTTTCAGGAACCAAGGTGCGGTTGAAAGCCACACATTATCACGTTTTTCTACCAAGGATTCCCTTACGGATGTCATCTACTGCAGCAGGACTGTATTTGGAGAAGGCAAAACAAGTAGTGGTATTTTTCAATTTTCTGGCTTCAGATTGAAGGGTACAATGAGATATATTGCCAAAAAAGCTGTGCAGGTCAAGGCAGAAGCCCGTTTCTGGGGTGGGTATGAGAGCATTATGCTGCAAAACCAAAGGTTTGTTTTCTATTCCCTGATTTCATGCTCAGCCTGGGAGCAGGAGGAAGTTTGCAACTCCTAGAGTCAAAAGATTAGTTCCAGGCACTGGGATTATCTGAGATCTGTCTAAATAAATCTCTGTATTATCTAGGGACAATAATGGTAGGAGCAGACTCACACCTTTGATTCCTTCCCACCAAGCCAGAGCCCTCTCACTTCTAGAAATCAAGGAACTCCCTGTGCATGGAAAAGGACTTCTGCAAATTCTGAAAGAGAGAAAAGATACTGCTAACGTACATCATTGCAGCTCTTTCCTCCCTCTTCCAACAATCTTCGTCTTAATTCACAGTGATTTCTGCAGCATTCTAGTTGTCTCTGGGAATTCGTTTTTTCAGGCAAGGCATAGTGTGTGGTTCCTAAATTATAAGTAATCCACTCAAATAGCTGATTTGGACAGGAGTGCTGGAAAAGATTGCTAACGAATGTTTTGAATAAGTGCTTTCATCATTTCCATTCCACTTGGAACCTACACACGCCCAGAAAGTTACTCAATTCATTCTAAATTGGAGGTAAAGCCATAAAGAGGTCTAACTAGCTGAATGTGTTAGTCACATTGGAATATAATTCTCCTGGTGGATAATTTTGGTTTGTGTATTTTAACTTGTTTCCTTGTATTTAAGAAACATAAAGACATTCCAAGTAAGTAGTGCTGTTGGTGGAAAGCTCCCTGTCTATGTCCCTGGAGTCTGGAGACATCCGTTTCAGTTCAGAACTTCTAGGGCACAAATGGTGTCACAGCAGGCGACAAAGTGTCTCTGCGCTGACTGATGAAGCAGGAGAGCTAAAGGTAATTATTTTGTGTTCTTTTTTGAGCTCCCTGGGCTAAAAGGGCTAAATGGAGACGTTGTGAATGCTGGTTATGGTGATGGTGCCGAGGTACTAAAATGCAGGAAGAATAGGGAAAGTGGACAAGGCAAGAACCAAATTGTGCCACCAGCTGCTCATTTGTTTTCCAAATAAAACTATGTTTGACTTCCCTTTTACAGATATGTCTTCCCATGTGTATACCAACACCTCAGTTCCACCTGCTCTCTCTTACCTGCTGTCCTGTAGTAACTGTAAGCAAACCAAATAATTTTATTTAATAATAAAGACAGGATAGACCCCTGCAAACAGGACGCTGCATGTACTGTGTTCAAGAGGCTTTTGCTAGATATAACATCATTAAAACGTGTCTAGATGTGCTTGAAATCACTAATGGCTGTTAAAGGCAGAATGTGCAGCACTGAAAAAAGGTCTGCCATGTGATTCTTAATCCATGAGACAGCGAAGAAGCTGTGCTACGTCTCTTGGATGCAGTGCACTCTGGGCATGAGACAAATTCAACAGCACTTTTTTCTCTTCCAAACTTATGTCAATAGATACAATCCAGACCATAGCAGAGAAGTATGGAAACTCAGATAATTTTCTGTCTGAATTAGAAACCCTCTATTCTATGGAAGCTTGCAGAATTGTTTCCCACTTTTCAATTATAATGTTAATGGTTATGTATCTGAATTTCCTGCCTTTCTGGATAAAGTAGTGAGGCACAAATGAGGCTTTCACGTTTCACTTCTACGCTGCTAGAACTGTATCATTTCAGATGGTCAATGACAGATTTTATTCTTCTGTTTGTCATTATCTTAATGCAGCCTCCTGTGCTGTAGCTGTGTAGACCTAGTGCAGCTTCTTTCTACTCTATCCATTCTGCACCTACAAATCAGATCAAGATTGCTGGCTAAGATTCTTCTTTTGATGTTATGGGGCTTTTTTTATTTATTTATTTCCGTTTAAATGCATTTGATTTCATATGCATTGTATTTGGATAGAATGGGTACAGAAAGTCAAGTAACACAATGTTAAGTGGCAACATTTCAGGTAGGATCAATTTATTTGGTCTGGTGATGTAAGAGAAAATCTGGCAGCATTTGGAGTATTTTGGGTTGAAAAGGGAAATGTTATCATGCAGTCTTTGTGGTTAGAAACTTAAAGATCCACCACCCTGTAGATCAAGGAAAATCATCAGGTTACAAGTAGGTAGTAGAACTAAGAGGCTGCTTTAGGTCCAAGACAACCTTGCCACGAGCACAGACAACTCAGAGAGTTGTTGACATGCTGATATAGTAATACTTGACCCAGTAAGTGGGGGACCATTCTCAAATATTTCTTGAAAAAACAATCTTAAATGATCAGAGCTATGGACTTTGCATAGGAAAAAAGGCAAGGCATCCTGTCTGGGATGGACTGTTGAGTTCCTACGTTGGCCTTTTGCAGGTCTCTTGATTTTTTTTCTACATCGCTCAGCCCTCTTAGGAATAGACAGACTTGTATTTTGCTATTCACAGGGTTTATTTGAGGTGAAGCACCTTGTTTAGAGATGGTGCTTTGCATCTTACATTGCCATAACATGTAATTTCACAGAGCAGTCTATGTTCCACTCTCCAGGCAGTTGAACATCATCTCTGCTTCTCACCCTAGGGAGTGACTAGTTCATTGGCCATGTCATGCAATCATATCACAAAAACCTTGGGGACTGTCAGTGTTTAATCTGCCCTTAACAAAGCCTGCCAGATCAGCATACACTATTTGTCACTATTTTCTGGCCTGGCTGCCAGAGCCTTGGCAATGATTTCTTCTTCTAAAACAAGGAAAGAAATAGGCAGGCCTGCAGTTCGGAGCTTTAACTGAAATTGAAATCCATGAGAAACCCAGGCAGAAATCCACCTTTGATCTGTTTCCTGTGTGTTCTAGGCTAAATGAAATCAGATTAGTTTTAATCCCCATAATGATTATTTCGTTGGCTGAACTCAGGCAAGATCTGTGGAGGGACTGAGGCCAGATGTAGGGCCTGCCTACTCTCTGGGGTAGACTAGAGTTCAAGAACCCTCGATCTGGAAAAGTCACAGTGGAGTGCAGCCTTGTGCACAGCATTATGGCTTATTAGTGACCATACACAGAGCCAGATAGTGTGTTTCTGGACTGAACTTGCCAGCATTTCTGGTTTATGAGTCAGTATGCAGATCCCTGCCAGCTCAGGTGGCCTGCTCCCACATTGTAGACATGGCCTTAAGTACCTAGTGGGCCACCTTAAACACTTCAGACAGAAATGTAGGTCTTTGAAACCTGCCACGTAACCCAGGTGTCTGGAGATGCTAAACAGCAGCGAGGGCTGAGCAACTGGGCATCTCCCTCATACCTAGATACATCAGGACCATCACAGAAGACACTCTGAGCCTGTCCTGTCTGAAGTGGTTAGTCTGGCAGAGCTCAGAAAGCACCTTTTGAACCCCAACAAAATAGCTCCTGCCGTCAGGGAGACGGAAACCTGATTTTCTCCTGATGAACAGCCAATTACTGAGGCAGAGATTGGACTTTCAAGGTTAGTGCCTTAAACAACAGCCTGACTACTAGGCTACACAGTGGTCTTTGTTCTCTCCCTCACTCCCTTCGTTTTTTAGTAATATCAGGACAGCAGCTTCAGGAGGATTCCTACCTTAGAATAATCTAAAAAGATATGATTAAATAAGGAATGTTTGTTAAACTTTCATCTGTCTGCTAGTAGATTTGAGTCCCAATCTGTCATCTCTTGAGTACTGTAATTGCCTCTCATCTCTTCCCCAGTCAACTTTTGTGAGAAAGAGAAGTTAATTCAAGAGAATGGGTATGTATGAATCCCAGTTGGAGATGGGCATTTTCCTGCAGCCCAGATGAGGATACCAAGTTCATGGAGAGAGTTTAAGATCTTAGCATTTCGCAGTAGCTAAGTTAGGCAGCTTTGTGCTAATGTGCTGGCTTTTGTGGGTGTCATTCCTGTGGATTGCTTAAGCACAGAACTCTTGGCAGGGGGATCTGCAGACTGCAAGGCACCTTGTGGTTAGGAACCAACATGCCTGCCTGTGCCTCTTTGTGAATGTCTCCCTTTATTTACTGCTAAGATTTTTTTTCCTCATCCAAAGCATGTCAATCCAAGTAGATAGGAAGGAGGACCTTTTCTCTGTAATACAACCATGGGAGGAAAGAGATTGCAGTATCAAAAGCAGTAAAAATCTGATGAGCGGTCAATACCCTGGAAGTATAAGTAGCTTGTCTATGTAAAAGCCTAGCATGGAGTTAAGTGAGGTGGTACATCAACTAGAGATTTCTTTTGTAATAAGTAATGTAATATTGTACAAAGGGTTGCTGTTGACACTTCTCTCTATCTCTGAGCAAAGCCGTATGTAATATTGTGTTGCTAATATGTTTTTTCATAGGCTTGATGTAATGACATGGGAAGAGATGTGGGAAACATATAATAAATACTGCTGGAATGGGTGGATGCCATTTTAAATAACCACTGGAAGTCTGCCTTTCTCAGCTGTATTGCAGGCTGTAGGGTTGCTATCGTGTTCAGTGACGTGCGCCAATGTCCAGGTCATAACAGCTCAATTACATTTTTTCTGAGTCTGTTCACTGAGAGACCATTATTGCAGATCCTGGGCTGTTGAGAGAAACTTGGACTCCTCGAGTGAGCTAACTGCCTGCTGGAAGGAAACTTAACAGCAAGTTCACAGGTTACAGCTGCATCTCTGCGTGCCTGAGTCCTGCTGTGAACGCAAATCTTTTTTTTGTTGGTCTAACTGCCTTCTTAGCAGTATCTCAGCCAGGTCCCTTACAGTGTGATCAGAAATCTGGGCAACTTGGGATCCCCAGGTAGCTAAAGGCAGAGTTTAAGGTAAGAAATGGTGCTGTAGGTAGGGGCTGTAGGTTAACTTATTGGAAGCACACTGGTACTACTGAGATGCCCACTCCTGAGCTTGGTGCCCAAACACCCTGTCCTATGCTTGAAGAAGCTGCAAGTGTCTATTAATCAGATACACACAGAATATTTACACAGATAAATGGAGAGGGGTCCAAGTTCATGCTGCTTCCACACTGAGCTGGCTAGATGTTACTTAGCTCAGCCCAGAAGCCGTGTAACCATGTTGGCTTTCGCTGTGCTATGCTTTTCTATGTTGGGAGAGTTGGCACAGCTATGAAAAATAGTTGAGCTTTCTCATTCTATATCAGATGTTTGCTTCTTTTTTTAAAATAAGCTATTAACTTAATTGCTTTACCTTGTTATAATATTCATTTCTCAATTTGTCCCTGTTGCTTTGTGCAACGTACTCTTTGAAGTTCAAGGTTTTACACAGAAAAAATGTCAGAACTACATGAGTTAAGTGACAGCTTAGCTCTTTCTAATCTGCTTAAGGAATCTTTTCATTTTAGTGCTTTTCTTTTGAATATATTATCTTTCCTATGGCCACTAAATACGTGTTTCACTAGACATTGTCTAATTATTGCGTAATTTTGTATGTAAGATTTATTCAGAAGTGGATGTAGATGTTTTGTTGAAAATATTTTCTAATTTCCATTTTTATTTTTTCAGTTTTAGAAGGCAAAATATTGTTTGTAACACATTTTAGGTGGTATGTCCTGTGGATAGAACATGAGAGCCCCAGGGTTCAAAAGTCAAACTCCTGTGTAATGTTTGACTAGGAATGTGATATTTCATAAATCATAAAAGTTTCAGTCATGTAAGGTGCAGAGTGTGTCCTGGTGGTCCTGAACTTTCTCAAATCCAAACTCCTTTGTTTTTCTGTGTAAAATAGAGATAACGTTTAATGCTTCCACATCTTCATATAACACTTGAGTCACAGACAAAAGTTGTGTGTGCACAGCCTCTGACAAAATACTGCTCTGTGTGATTGTCAGAGTAGATCTCCTGTATAGGTCAGTTTGGGTATTCAATGCAATTTATGGAGCAGTTTTCTTCTTTAATTTAGAAGTCAAACTGTTCCCAGTACAGGGAAACCCCTTTGAGGGATTTTGTATTAGAGAATGTCCCATCACTTGTGGCAGTTTTTTTTGTGAAACTCTGGTATTGGTTCTTGAACACCTGCTTGCACAACAACATCCCAAACACCACCTCACCTTAAGGCAGCATGAGTCTTCTTTGTAAAAGTGTCTCCACTACATAAGAAAAGAACACAAATGCGGTGGGGTTTGAAGCAGTGCTTCCTGCCTGCTTTGTGCCACCTGGAGAGCCCATTTGCACAGTGGAGTGTAGGAGGACCTTGCGTAAGTTTTGGGAAAATGTTCTGTGGGCAGGGTGCTCTCTCTTGTTCATCTTCTGAATAGGAGTAGAGAAGAAAAATCAGTCCCCATGTATATTAATGTAGTTCATGCTAAAAAATGTTGCTAGATCGACAGGTCAGGAGAGATTTGGATCCACTGAGTCACAACACAGATACCTCAGAGGTAGGGTTTTACTTAAGTTTCTCGAACAATATTTTTCAAACTGAAATTACTGATTTTGTATAGAGTTAAACAGGTAGCTTTGCCTTCTTAACCATTTAAGTTTTGATTTGTATTACCAATTAAAGTGTTATACGTAAGGGTGGCTGCAGATAGGGGATGGAGGGGAGATATCTATCTACCCATTTCACAGGGGTCACAAAACATCTGTGACATGACTACCACTTCATGTCATTGCCAAGCCAGGCAAGTCTTCAGCTGCTGACTTAGAAGGCAAACAGCCCTCACCCTGCCTAGCCCCATTACCGGGACCCTAACCTCCCCGTCTCCCCAATACAATCTGCCAGATCTGCCCTCCCACCATGGCTGTGGGCAGGTTTGTCTCCTCTGAGCTGAGAGGAAAGTTGTGTAAAGAGCAGTGTGCCTTTTCTGCTTCTGCTCCACTGCACGCTATGCTTCATTGACTGGTAACGGCCCCTTTCAGGCACTTCCTCGAGTTTTAACGTAGCACGATTTCTTAATGTAGAATAAGTGACTTTGAAGCTGATATTTCAGTTTTGAACGGGGTAGATGTAAGCGGTGTTTGGGCTTACGTCGTTAAGGGAGGTCCTGGTTGCTAGAAGAATAAACACACAGAAACAAACTCCACTCTATAAGATGCGGTATTGAGTGCTATATTTGAACCACAATGTCAAGTAAATGCTTCCCTTCCTCCTCGCTTCCCACAAATGCTAAATAATACACCTTGTTTACTGCAATTTACAAATTATTTTGTCTTTGTGAGTGATGCAATGACAGTGCCCCCTAGACTCTCATTTAATTCGTAATACCATTTGGGTTTTTTTATCCTACATTTCTAATGCAATTTTTAAATAACTAGATTTCTTGCCCCTCAGACAGATCAGCTCTAATTTTATAATGAGAATTTCAGTGTTAGATTATTTTCAAAAAGAATCTAGGCCATATACATTATGTAAGGTTGCCATAGTAACAGTTTCTCTGAGGGGAAAACCGACTGTCCGTAGTTTCCACAGAAACCACTCCCTGCTGAGACAGGTGCCTCCAAGGGAAGTGAAGGGAATATAAATGAGAGAGAAAGAGACGCGCACAGATGTCATATGATCTCTGCGGCATCCCCACACTGTTGCAAATTCAACTGAACATTTCTGGGTTTATTTTTAGTTTGTTGGTTTTAATGGCACCTTCTCTTGTCATGTAAACTCTGGCCACCCTTCCCTCACATGGAACTGGTTTTGCGACTGGAGGTACGGCAATGCTCCACCTTGGCAGTGAACTGACCACATCAGATACTAAAGTCCAGTGCTCTAGGAACCACTGTGCGTGGGAGAATTTAAACGGTAAATGAGAATTTTCCCCCTTTTTTATTAACTTTTTTCCTGAAAGAAGACAGACAGGTATGGAAATACTTCCTTCCAGAGAGGAACCGGAGAGGAGAGAAGCTTGAGTAATTTGTCAGTTAATGGTTTTGTTCTTTTGGGATACAAGCATGCACTGCTAGGAGAAACGTATTCTGAAAGATCAGGATGTAGTAAAAAGGAATTAAGTCCTAGGATTTGTTAACTGAGGAAAAAAAAGGAGAAATTTCTTTAATGTACTTTAATGTCACTGAGGCCAGTATGGATTAACATTTCTGAAATGCTTTTGCGCATTTTTTTCACAAATAGTGTCAATTTGTTTTATTTTTTTCTGTGACAATAAAAGGGCAATAAAACTGTGACATTCATTCAAGGCTTAGTGCAGCCATAACTACAGATTAATGCGCTGGCTACTTCATCTTCATCCTGTCATCTCTCTTCTGCTTTATGGGGAAAACAGGCTGACATGGTTATTAAATCTAGCAGCTGTGTTGTATGCACATGGGAAGCAAGTAGAGCACAGCATATAGAAAATGAGTAGCTTTCAGATAACAGCCGTCTTTTCACTGCTGCGAGGCTTGAAAGGCAGTCTAAAAAGCTCTTTCTCTTCTTTGTAATCACCAGTCGCTGGATCAGTGTGCAAATATCACATACACAGTTGCAAACGTAAGTATTCCTTGCCTGTGTGCTGCTTTCAGATTGCTAATTAGGGTTTCTACCTCAGTGTTCTGCTTGAAAAAGCAAAGAGATGAAAGCTGAAAACATCCTGACGGGGAAAGCTTCTCTGCAGTATTGTTCTGGCTTTCAGTGGAAGAGCTACTGAGGGAAAGGGATGCATGAAAGCTTTCCGGAACAAATAGTTTGCAGTTGTGTTTGTTGATTTTTGGGACGTCTGCTTACCACTTTGTGAGGGGAGAAGCCAAGCAAATGCAGGAGGTATTTCTAAAGAGATGGTTTTCTGCTTAGATTGGATAATATTAGATATACAGCAAGAAAGATACTTCAGCAGTAATAGACGGCTTATGAATGCATAGGAGAGAAATCTGCCATGGTATTTTTCATCTGGAATCTTTTCTTTAAAAATCCATAAATGCAGACCTGGACTTCTCATTAAGAAACTCGACAGTACCTTATTATCAGAAGCGCAAACAAATAGTCGTCATAAGGGGCACCAGTAAGTCTGCATCTGACCTGATAAGAACAATGAACGTAGCACGGTGAGCAATGCATGTTTTTCACCAATCTCACTCTGTCTGTACATGAAGACGATCTTTATCTGCTATGTGGCATGAAGGCAGGATAGTAAGGTGGTTGGGAAGCAGCGGAGTTGAAGGTTTCTCAGCGTTGCGGTGATACTGTAAGGAAGAGAATCGGTATTTGTTAGTGTTTTTTGGTCTCATAGCACTGAAGAAACAGCATCTTAGTTTTTATTCTCCTTTCTAATTCAAAGCTTCTGTAGTGCCATTGTCCTATTGAGTTTATGGCTAGTGAATTCTTACTGTGCTGTGAATTAAATCTGCTTATTGAAAACAGCCTGTGATCAGTACCAAGTATAAATGTCAGATAATTGCACAAGAAATGCAGGCTGTAGCCAGTTTGTTTGTGTTGTCACATTACGTTTATTTCTGTATTTACAGGTTTTGTTATTTCTTAGGGACCATTGTGGTACTGTAAGCTTTTTATGAGCCATGTGAATATGTCGTTATCACCGTTAACAGGTGACTGCCATTAAGTGACTAGGGAGAGAGTATATATGTTGTGGTGTTTGCTGCACATAGAGGGCTAAACATATTCATGGTATAACCCCCTTGATAATGCTGCTATAACACAGGTATGTTTGGTCAATCTGTTGTTTGTAAGCTGCTTTTGCAATACTTCAGCCTCGTCTTACAGATGTATATGTAGAAATGCCTGTTTTCATTGTAGCAAGTGAAAGGTGATGTTGGAGCTTCTTTTTCCTTCCTCTCATACAGTCAAAAATTCATAGCTTCCCTGAAACTTAGTTGTGAAAATGGTCATTTTTGATGACAGTTGTGGAGCTAAGCTTCCCAAGCCTGAGTGGCAGCCAGCCAACTGCTGAGACAAGTGGTGACCTTTCAGGACAATGTCTCTCACAAAAATGTCAAAATATTAAAATGGCAGACATCAAATGCCATGTGCATGGGGAAGGGTTGTCAGCTGGCAGGCTTTCAGCTGAAGGCAGTTAATCCACCGCTTGCCTGGATTAAACACTGAAAGCCCCTGCCTAAGTCTCTAAAATATACAGAAATTATTCATATGTGTCCTGAATAATTTCAGAAGTTCTGGGAAGATTTGGGACACAGGTAGAAAATTTCAGAGGTGTTTTATTTAAAATTTGCTCAGGCATCTTCTGACAGATGTCTAGAAAAGCAGCTTTTTGCCTTTTCTTTTGCACTTTGCATCATATACCAGTTTTCCTCCCAAATCTCTTATCCACAGTGTAAATGGATGCTGATGAAGCCTAAGCAAAGTTCACTGATGCGCAGCAGGATGCTGAAATTCTGATAGCGTGTGCACTGACTTTTTAGGCATATGCTTACTGAATATTAAACAATCCCCTGCAGTTCTTGGTGCTGCAGCCCTAGCTGAAACCTTATTTGCTATTACATGCATCGAAAGTTACATTGTAACTTTCTTTGAAGGCACTGAGGTGTGAGCATTCCCATGCTTGCTGGTGTGTCAGCTTCTCAGATAGCTTTACCCCCTGGTAAACAGATCAGTGACACAATCAGTGATTGCCTGCCTTTTTGGTTCCCTCCCCGCTGCACAAATATTTCTGGGAGGTGTGAAACTGCCTGATCCTTTACCTTGGCCTGTAGGAAAGCCAGCCAGTGTGCATGGTTGATCAGGGAACTAACCTGTTCACCTTGTGGTTGACCTCACTTGGAGAATAAGAAAGGGTACACCAGTGACTGCACCAGACCAGTCTTGTCTGGCCAGTTTGCAACTGGCCGCAGTTCAAGAGACTTCTTGGTATTCTCCATGCAAAGCACAGGGTGAGCTGCCAACACAGGTAACCCCTGTAAAGCAGTCAGAGGCCAGATTTAATGGTGCCAAATCCATTGTTACCAAGATGCTGAAAAGGAATATAGTCCTTTCCAGTATTTCTTTCCTTTTTTCCTTCCATTTCGGTACAGGAGTTCTGTGTCACTCCAAGTTCTGTCTCTTACTACGAGCAAGTTTTTATAACTCTGTTTGTGTTCTCCACTTCTGCTCCTAGAGGAAATGTGTCCCACCCACCCCTGCCCTTTAAAACTGGGAACACTGCATTCCATGACCATCTTCTCTCTTCTGTAGTCACAGGAAAGACTTAAGTCTGCATGTTGGTCTTTTCTTTCCAGTCAGTATTCCATGATCACTCCTCCTTTCTCCTAATTCCCTACAAGAAGAATTATGAAGCAAATGAGGTAGGTAAGGACAAATTCCCATAAACATCTTACAGAAATTAATCCTTCCTCCGTCCCTTCCTTTCTCCCTTCCTCCTGTCTTCAAATTTCTATCTGCTTTGCCACAAGCATTTCTGTGATTTGAGATTTACTAAAACTTAAAAATCTGTTTGGAAGAAAAACATTATGCTCATCTAGTTGAGGAATAAAAAGGTAACTGAGGTACCAATTAATGTAACTTACCACAACACAGATACCTAGGCTGAGTTTTGGATTTTGATCTTCAAACAGCAAACCACATGTAGGCACAATCTATTTAATAATCCCTGATAATGTTAAAGAAAAAATAAAATAGGGATGCTGTTGTTTTCTGTAGGCTTTGCATGAAAAAAAATCTGAGGAAAATAACTGAATATATTCATCAGCAGCTGTAATTTCTTTTAAATCCAATTATACAGGGCTTGATTGTTTCCTAAGAATCTGTGCGGTGTCAGATCAGTTCATTAAACATCAGTCATTACACCTGATATGAAATTCTGACTTGCACCAATGACATTATCATTTTATTCTGCATTTATATTATTATTACTCTTTACTATTTCTGTAGCATCTAGGAACACTTTTATTGGAAGATCACTGAGCTAGGTACGGTATAGAAACAGAAGATAATCCTTGGCCCCAGATTGCTTACAAGCTATTTTAAAAATAAAGCAAAACCCCCTTATCATACAGTTACCACCTTTCATGTTTGGCTTTTTATCTGAATTCAGAATACAGATGTCAGTAGTATGTTATAACTGAATTGGTCATCAGGTTACCAGAGTTTGCCTAAATGTGGGCTTGAAATTGCATGTAATTAAAATAAGAAAATGACATACACTTACTGTGACCTTATTTCAAAGCTGTCTTACTGATTCACTTGGAGTATCTCCCTTAGGCTGTTAATGTTTAGCTATTAAGTTAATGAAGTATATTAATTGAAATTAACTCAACTGACCAAAACATGACTATAATTACAAAATGGTTGTGGGCCACTGATGAAGATTCCCCTTAAAATCATTAAGACGCTGTTGTCAATTACTAAGTTAATAAGGCTCATGATAAACTTAATTACTAAGGTAATAATATTCATTATTAAGTTTAATGAAGCATGTTTACCTGCACTTATTTACAGGATCTAAATTTCAATATTAATTATTGACATGAAATAGAAGCAACATTACACATGACCGTCAGATGGTAATTGACTCATCTCAGGCCATGTACTGTGATTCGGGCAGATGAACAGTAGGGATCATAATATGGGATGACAGTCTTCATCTGTATTTTCTGTAAGACCAGTTTTTCCCATCTCTCTGCTCCTTACCCATCTTACAAGTAGATTTCAGGAGAAGTCACACATATGTTAACATCACCTTTTCTGCTACCTTTTGTTTGAACGGTATGGTGTAAGGTACACAGCAGTTTTTACAACCGTAAACTAGGACTGAATTTGCCATCTGAAATCAGTCAGAACAACTCTCTAGTTTACAAAGCCATACTATAATACACTATTCCATTCTGAAGATATTTCATTTATTCAGTTTGTACACTCTTCCTGAGGCAAGGCTGTAGCATGCGAATACAAGATATAACTTAACTGAGCAACGTAACTGACGTAACTGAGCAAAATTGCATAATTATTCTTTCTGGAAATTTATATTGCGCAAACCACTATGATTTCTAAGTGCCATTTTTATTATGAGGTCATAAACCTAGTTGTATATGTAGGAATAAAAAAATCTAAAGGATCCAGAGGGCCAAGTTGCGGTTGGAAAGATATAATACCTTGAATTTCCCAGGGTTTTTTAATTTCAGTTTGAAACTATACTTTGCAATAATAACTCTTTTTTCATTGACACTGCAACTTGTATAACTGTGGTGACACGTTAAAAACTAACAGTGGGCATTGGTGTCAGCCAAAATTTAAATATATTCTTGCAGTGGCACTGTTGTCCCTTCCGTAAAAGCAGTTGAAAGAATCTAAATGAATGTAAGCTGCCAAACATGAAGGGATATTGTACTCATCAAATGTCTTTTTTTTTTTTTTTTAATACAGGGAACAATGAATAAAACAGTCTGAAAGATTATTTGAAGTGTGCAATTAATCATAAATCCAGCTTGATCTGGATGGATAAAGCAGTAGTTTATCAATCTGGTTAGCTAGTACTTTGAAAGGATTTTGCAGAACTCATTAGTTCAGGAATATTAGGACAGGTGCCTCTTTTTTTATGAGACAATAATATGATTCCCAAATGGATAAGCTAGAAGGTCAAAGGCAAAATAATTTATCCCCAGGAGTGGTATGGATTACTGTTAAGAACATTCTGAAATCCTGTCCTATCATTCATGTATTTCAAAGCATTCCTAAGAGTAATGACCTAATTTTAAAGACAGTAAATCAGAAATAACCAAATCACTGCAGCTTGTTTGTCTTTTAGAAAGTTGGGTGGTCTTAAAGGCTTCAATACTTTTGAGTCTCCTTTACATATCTAGGGGAGTCATTCAAGAGAGTTAAATACTTTTTCTGTTCTATTTCCCCCTTCCCCTTCAATTCAGTGGGAATTCACTCATGCAAGGGGCCTTTCTAAGAGCCAAGAGAGTCTATAGACTGAAAGTGAGCTATCTCTGTTGAATGCATTGTAATGAACCAGCTTCCATTCTTCTTTGGGGGGGAAGTAGGTTCACTGAAATATGTGTCTTTGGCTCTGTCTTGGCAGAGTGCAGAGAAGTAGTTCCTCCTAGGTGGCAGGGCTAGTGTTTTGAAAGAGGAGGTTGACATTGACTCCCTTGATATTCTAAGTGTTGCCCTACTGACATATCTGAATCCATAGGTTGTTATAGCTTTCTTACAGTATGTATAGCCCTCAGACAGATTTTAAATTAGTCATTAGTCATTAAAGCTGAGGCATTAGGTGATTGCCATGTAAAAGTGAAGCAACGAGGCTGAAAATCAACTAAAGAATTAGATCAACTAACACCCAAATTATTTTAGCATGTTTGGGGTTCCCAGGGCAATATACATATTAACATTGGGCCAAGACATAGCCATCCCACAAGTGAATGTAGCTCATATTGCATATTCTCATGGCAAAATTTTACCCCAAAGGGGCTTCCAACCATCAGTGTTCCTACCGGGTGGAATAGCCAAAGTACTCTTTTCCTTTATAAAATTAAGATTGTGCAATTTAAAATGAGAAACAGAGAATTCGTTCAGCTTCTTTTGTTTTTAAGAGCATGTTGAGAGTTAAGAGTGAAGCTCTTAATATGGATAGCTTTGTATAATGCTTATAATGAACACCATGCTCTGGACATCAGAGGTCTTTTAGAAATCAATAATTATTGATGAGAAAAGAAGTCATTATTTTAATTGTAATTATTAGGAGACTTGTGATGGTTTGCTTTGGTTCTGACCTTGATTGTTCATGCACTGAAATAATAATTGCAGCTAATTCCTTCTTCCAGAAATGTTCATTTCTTGGTCAGCATCAGAGAGTGTAGGTAAGGGAGGACCACCACGCAAAACACTGTTATTTTTATTTCTCGGGAAGTGTGAGTTTATCCTCTTGGGGCAACAAAAGGCCACATCATTGGCTTAGGGTAATGCTTTTAAAAATGGTTCTGTCCTTAAAATGTCTTCTGAAAGGTTTTGCTTTGCTTTATTCTTGAAGATGTGAGGACAGTTAGACACAGAGAGGACCTCACCTGATTGCAAGTGCTGTGGAGGGCAGAAAGAAGAAAGCTCTTTGACACTCCTTGATCCTCAGCCAGCTAGCCCTAGGAGAAATCAGAGATGATGTTATGCAGCCCTGATTTATGGAGCTGGGAAAAGATCCCCACACTACTCTGACCCTATCATCTGAAAAGCCTTTTCCTGTAAATATACTTCCCTTCCGTTTGTCACTGAGGAAAGTTTGAGTGTTGCCAGAGCAACAAGTGGCACAACATCACTGTGTCATCTTCTGTGCTTCTGGAGAACTATCTAAATAAAGGTATTTATAAAGAGAGCTCAAGAGAGCCCTTCAACTGATTGGTTTAATCAGGTATGGAGATTAAAAGTAGGTGTAGGGCTGCCTATCCCACTGCCAGGGCATTTCTCTAGGTCAATAGATTGCTGTCTCTTTACAGGACTGTCTGTCAAAGGGTATGTGTACAAAGAAGTCCATAGTGGTTTGTTTATCTACTGATTCAGAACAGATGCTCAAATAGCACAACTTTCATGAAGGAGGAATTCACTGATAAAGAGTGCAGCTGGGGTGTGGATGGTACAAGAAACTCCATCCATCATTTTCCAAAAGGCACATTGAATGGCTTAATTGTTGCTACTAACAATTGGTGGCCATTTTATTTGCTATAGACAAAGTATGATCCCACTCGGAGCCAACTTGGAGAAATACAGTGACAGGGGAGTCTCTTTTTTCCATTCACTTGGCTTAATCACTGAATAGATTCCACTGGCTCTGTCTGGACCAATACCTTCCACTATTGCTCACCTGCAAAGCCCACTTCTTGACCACCATGAGTTCTTGAGCTGGCTAACATAGCTGTAAATAGGGAAGGAACAGCCCTGACAGTGAGGCAATAGTGTTAGTACGATATGCAATAAAAACAGCAGTATTTCATGTTGGGGAATTTTTGTAGGGCAATATGTAAAGGAACTGTCTTCTGAGAGAGCTGCCCATGGGTATACTTATACCAGAGAGTTTTCTTCAGTGCCTTGTGAATTTAATCTGTCCTCTTTTGTTGAACTGGGTTTGATGTGTCTTGTTTAATATCTTCCTCTGCTGCAAGGTTTATACTGAAGGCCATCTCTGGTGCAACCCTTTATGTAAATTTGACTGCAGTAATGATACCTCTAGAGGACTTTACAGAGTATTTGATTTTTTTTTTTTATTTCTTGGAACAAAATATCTACTTGAATGGGGTTTCTACTTTTATCTCTTTACACATTATCGGTCTTCTCTCTGTAATTGTTGATTGAGGCTTGCTAATAGGAGAGGAGAAATCAATCTTATGAATCAAGCAGAAAGGACTTTTCACAAAAGTGTGTGCATTTTTTGGTCTCACCTAATCTCTTCTAGAAGTTTGTTTCATTCTCTTTGACCAAAAAATTTTGTGCCCAAATCCAGATGTGTGTTATTCTTAAAAATTGTAGATGTTATAGTGATTTGTAGATGGAAAAGAAAAACAGTTGGAATTTGACCCATTACCTGTTTTTACAATAAGGGTCTTTAATTGGTGTCAAAAGCTAGCATCCCAAAGCAGGCTTTCTTCAAATATTAGTACCCTTGCAGCAAAGAAGGCTAATGGTACCCTGGGCTGCATTAGGACAGGTATTGCCTGCAGGTCGAGGGAGGTCATCCTTCCCACCTACACAGCACTGGTGAGGCCACTCCTGGAGTGCTGTGTCCAGTTCTGGGCTCCCCAGTATATGGGAGAGATGGACATTCTGGAGAGTCCAGCAAAGGACCATGAAGATGATGAAGGGATGGGACCTACTCTCCTATGAGGAAGGGCTGAGAGAGCTGGCACTGTTCAGCTTGGAGAAGAGAAGGCTCGGGGAGGATCTCATCAATGGGTACAAATACCTGGAGGGAGGGTGTAAAGAGGACGGAGCCAGATTCTTGTCAGTAGTGCCCGGTGACAGGGTAAGAGACAATAAGGACAAACTGAAACACAGGAGGTGCCGTCTGAACATCAGGAAACGGTTTTTCACTGTCAGGGTGACTGAGCACTGGCAAAGTTTGCCCAGAGAGGTTGTGGAGTCTCCATCCTTGGAGATATTCAAAACCTGACTGGACATGGTCCTGGGCAACCGGCTCTCGGTTGCCCTGCTTGAGCAGGGGGGTTGGACCAGATGACCTCCAGAGGATCCTTCCCCCCTGAGCCATTCTGTGGTTCTGTGATTCTGTAATTCTGTTAGTGAGTGTCAAATAATAAGACTAAACATAAATAGCTACAAATGTACTCATATCCATACATTCTCAGCATAAAACAAAAGAAATTAGAGTGTCAGTGGTATGCTACACAAACACTAAGAAAGGACAGAAAGAAAGCTGCCTATATCACATCGAAAATTCATCTCCCGAATGAGTAGGCATCAGGACACAGTGAAGTTAGTGTACACATTCATGTGATTTCAAAAAAGACATTCTCTGGAATAAAGCCTCTCCTATTGTGTAGTGTTCAGGCTCCTGCTCTTCTGCAAAGCAGATGATTTTCATGATTCTCAAATAAAGGCACCAGAATTTTTATCATGCAAAGCAATCTGATTTTTCTTAGTCTTGTTCTCAGAAATAACTCAATGATTTTGGCTGATTTTTTTTTTAATGAGGCAAACATCTAGCATGAAAAATTTCACCCCGGCCACTAAAGACTGTCAATCTGTTAACTGCTGAAAGCAGGGTCACTTAATAGAGAAATATGAAATTGCCATGCTTACAGATGATACTATCAAAATGCACTAAAAATGCACAATTGACAAAATGCGGCTTTGGGCAGACATCATGGCATTCAGTACCTCCATGTAGCAAGGAGGTTCCTAAGTATAGCTGTAACAAGATTTCTTGGAAAAAATCTGAATGGTAATTAATTCTGTTGAGGATGGTATTAAATATCTCTGTGGGTTCTTCGCCTTCTAAAAAGTGGTATTGGAACTTGCTGTAGAGGCTGAGATTACTGTGGAAGAGGGAGGAAGTGAAAGGCAAAAAGATTGGTCCATACATCTTCAGTTTCATTTTTTGAAACGCTACTGGGAAAATTTAGCTTTTTTCCCTCATTCAAAAGTTAAACAGATTCAAAAATCTGCAGAATATTTCCTTCACAGAGTGCCTGAATTGTGCACATTACCGCCCTTGAATCCTCTGGAATATCAAGGGGTTCATAGGTGTTTTGTTTTAGCCATTGTCATATCTAGGGATGCCAGTGGGACTGACTGCAAGATAAGCTGCTTTTCTGTCTGACTTCTGCTTTTTGCTGTCTTTAACCTGTCCTTAAAATGATGAAGAAATATAGCTTTAAAATAACTGTACTAACCCAAGCAGTTGCTTAATTTTAGCAATTATATTACAATTATCATTGCCTCCTTCTGTGAGGTCTCTTTCAGCTTGAGTCAGAAAGCAACAAGAGCAAACAACATACTTTCAAAGCAAGAAGCCTCCTTTAAACGTGCCACATTGCTGATCTTGACAAGCATGCAGAAAAGCACGAGCGAATGCACAGAAATTTTCAAGGCCTGCTGTTCATCCAGACACTGGGTGCTATGCAATATTGCCTCACAACGGATTTTGTTCCTTGCATGCAAATAGAATCACAGTGTGCAAGCTATAATTTAATCCATGTCGTAGACAGGGTCAACACAAAGGCCCTGGTAGAGCACTGGGCTGCAGTCGGGCAGCTGTGACTGTTTTAACAGAAATAAGGGAGTCCTTGCTCAAGGAATGAGGCAGCATATTCATTACTTTTAGAGCAATAAGAAGACTGAATACTGAAAGAAGTGGGGTTTTTTTAAAAGGCAATTAAAAAAATAGAACAGAAAGCAGACTGAGATGGAACTGATTTCATGTTACTATAAAAATATTATAGTGATGCTGGATCCAGGTTATAGAGATTTTAATTTTATTTCATTCTGCGTATCTTCAGAAAACATTTACTAATTTAGGTATCATTGGTATTGCTTTTGCATATGCATTTTTCTTTATTTATTTGCTTAAGATAGAATATACAATATCCCCAAACTTCTTTGCTGACTAGATAATATTTCAAAAGACTTCAAATTCCTTCCCCCAGTTAACGTTTGCAAGAAATCTATCTAGACATTTTTGTTTGCCAATAAAAAGATATAATTTAGTTTATTTTAGACTCACATTGAATAAAAAATTAAATGTCATGTTTAATTCTCAGTCATGTCCTTTGTACTTCCATATTAATTACAAGTATGTTCTTATATAGATTTTTCCCCATAACTTACAGTTGCTATATAAACATACAATTTCATACAGATATTTTCTTATGGAGAATTTGTTTTAAATACGTGCAGAACTCGTAACAAAATACATCTTTCTGAAGCATTTTAGCATTCCATGAATTCCATTTCTTTTCAAATCAGTGAGAGCATATCGAACAGAACTCCACTCTTTCAGTATGCGTTAGTTTAGTAGGTTTGCTTGAATTTTATAGACCATACAGAAATTTGTGATAGCATTGGTGCTTTCATTCAGCAGTGAGCCATTTGTCTATAGACTTGTTGTTGTTCTTGCCTTTAATAAGAACCTTTGTATGCTCAGTCTGCTGATATTGTCTGTTATCCATTTTTACCCAGGTTCTTATATGTGTGATTGACTGAAGAATTACTCTGGAATTATTTTGACCCGCAGTACAGTTTTCTTAGGCTGCTGTAAAATGGCATAACGTAATTAAATCCAGACGTGGGGGTGGTTTGGTTCTGATTATATGACAGCTTTAGCCATATGCTACTTGGATCAGGGGACTTTTATATTTTAATTGGGTTCTCCTGCATGGCTAAAGTTTGTAATGTCTTTTGATATTAAGGTCGTCTTTCCCTCTCCTACTGTTCAGAATACCTCTATAACAGAGCTTTGCTTGAGAACTACCATGGCCCTGTTTTATAGGGGAATGGGTAATCACCAGGAACCTGACTTGAGAACACCTGGAATTCATCAAAATTCCCTCTTACTAGCCTGTTACATGAGGATACTGAAAACTTGGACTGTCGTGTTTGCTTGCGGGCTTCTATAAGTATACATCACCATCTTTTAAAAGCATTTGTTCATTCAAGTGAATGATTCTGACCTTTGTTGTGCCTCTGCAGTTCTGTTTCAAGGGTTTAAATTATTTAAGTGTTTCTGCATGCTAGGTAACTAGCACACTTTCTCTAGGCTTGCTGGGTAGAAAGGGGGTGTAGAAGTAAGCTGGGTATAGCATTTTTCTTGGTATCCCCCTCACTCTGATTCAGCAAGTAGGCAGATGACATAAAACACATGGGTACTCTCCTTCAAGGAGAGGTAAACTGCTGATCCACATTGGGAGTGGGGAGGGACAAGTTCACATCTGCACCGTGAGGTGCAGACCACTCTGGCCATTATTCAGGGTAAGTGGGTGCATGTGAAGGGAGTTAATTCCTTTTAGTTCCTGGATAAATTCATGGCTGACCTCATTGAAGTGACGTGAAATCAGCGGGAGTTCTCATATGCTTAAAAGGAAGGCACGTATTAAAGTGCATTCTTTGAACCAAGGTCATTGCATTGCTAATCTGAGCATTTTTCCTGTGATGGGCAAATTCTTCCTGGTCTCTGAGCATCCTTTGCTCTTGTTGATGCAGAGGTTTGGTTCTGTGCCAAAGAAGCAAGTGGGATATTTACTTTGGAGTTCAAGATGAATAGGGTTTATAATGGGAGCAGGAGCCACTGCTATCTTGAAGGCAGTCTTCTAATTAATCATATTTATTTGTTGCATGACAGCAAGGTCTTCACAAAAGAGTTCTTTTGAATATCTCCCTTAAGTTCTTCTGTGTGAGCAAGGGCATCTCAGCCTACAGAGAAGTGTGGGGAACTGGGGAAGCTATTTCTTTTTCCTTGTGAACAAGTCCACATTGCAAAGGCTGTACCTAATAAGGGAGATGGCATGTTTTTTCATACCAATTTGTCTGTTCCAAAGATACTGCTGGAAATGTTTATACTGTTAGCTAGAAAACTGATCCTTGGAGACGAGTCATCTTGTAATTTGAAATTAGGGTGGTTGTGTGTGCTGCTGGTGTCAGTGGCTCTTTTTGCAAGTAGCTGATACTCTGAATGTAGGTCTGCTCCAAAGCCAAAACATTTGTCCTTCTGCAATATTTTTGTGAACTCTAAAGCTAATCATAGCTAAGGGGTGTTTCAGCACTGTTTGACTGTTTGATTCAGCACTTTTCAGAAGTGAATCACCCCTGAACAACAGTGGAATTCAAATGTGTGTAGATTCATTCACGGAATTTAATAGAGAAATAGTAGTGTCGTATAGCACGGCTCAAAGTAGCTTATAGCCAGCTTGGGTAGAGAAGCCCAGTTATGGCAGCATGGTGTCCAAGACAGGCTAATTTGCTTCGCTTCTTGACTGAGTTCTCTAGTACTTCAGCAGCACATAGACAGCTATTTTAGAGCTAGCTTTGATATTTCTTGCTACCCTGTTGTCACAGTGCAGTCTAGACAAACCTTGAGGCTCAAAAACTCTCAGACTGCCAGACTGCCAGGTGAGATGGGAAATGGAGGCCTTTAGTCTGCAAATAAAGTAGAGCACACCTGAATGGCAAATGAAAGGCATGTGCAAAAAGTAGTTTGTACTTGAAAGGTCTCCTCCGAGCTCTCTGGCAATTGGAGCCTGTGAACCACCTCTTACCAGGAGATGGGACTCAAGGAAAATAGGGAGAAAACTTGCAGAGCTGGAATTTAAGCTTGTAGGTTTACTGTGCTCTGCAACCCCGAAGTTAATCTTTACCCACAGTGCATGTATTTTTGGAGGTCCCTCTCCTTTTATTAGTGCATTTGTGTTATGTTTGGAATGAATGCCCTTAGAGGTGGCAGGAAATTTTAAACAAAACTTAACCTGGCAAAGTAGTTATCCTGTTTATTGGCTTTCGAAGGATGTATTTCTCAAATCAATAATGAAAGTAGTAACAGTTTGTATGTCCAAAATGTCTTCAGTGAGAGCTTCAAAGCACTGTAAATGTATCCACACAGTACTTCTGTGAAATAGGCAAGACATAATATTACCACTTTATAGAGGTATACAAAAGATGAAATCACTAGTCCAGATCTAACTAGAACACCAGTGATAGTCAGATGGGATAGAAATAATATGACAGCTGTTGATGTACATCAGCTCTATAACCCTTGTTTCTTTCCACACAGCTTCTAATGCTATAATGTTTGTATTTTTCGTTACAGTTACAATTTTATAATAATCTGCTGCTTTTCCACTCCTGTGAAGTAGAGAAGCAAGTCTGTGTGTGTAATGTGGCAGTATTTACACCATTAAGTTCCAGGCGGGTATCTCTGTTTGATCTGATCGTTGGTGTGGAGTTACTGATGAGCTTGGAGGAGACATGACATGCCTTGAAGAGAGGCATATTTTGGATGGGGAGCTGGCAGATTAGGGGGAGATCCCAGCAATCGTTCAGCAGTGCAGGAAGGAGTAGTTGTAAGCCTGACCCTTCTGTGTAGAGAGCCATGAAGTAAGGTGCTGACAGCAGTTATTTCACTAAGCCATTTGGAACACAGGGATATTTCCTGTAGTCAGATGTGGCCTCCAAGGGTTAGACACAACCCCGGAGTCTTTTCTGGCATTTGCTAGACGTCATGAGACACCAGCAAAGGGTTAAATAGTTCCACAGTGTGTCACTCACTCTCTAATTAGGAAATAGTCCAAGAGCTCAAAGTTCAAAATACACATGGTCTGAGCTGGGACTAAGCCCAAGTTCCCATTGATTGCAACCTCATATGTTAGTGTGCTGCATCTGCACATGATCTCTTCCCCTTGCCATTTCTGCCATTTGTTTTCCTTTTTTAAAGAAAAATGAAACAATTCATCTACAGAGTTTCACTTCTTTTGTTACTGGCCAAAGTCTTTCATTGCTTGAGCTTGTGTGCTTTCTGGGAATAACTTGTGACCCACTTTATAATTGAAACCAGGCCAGTAAAACATGACAAAAATCTTCTTGCTCCACTCCATTCTGCAGCATCTGCAGTTACTGCTGGAGAAGCAGGAGTGGTCTCCTCCCAGCAGAGGCATAGATATGAACTGGTCAGGCTGAGCCTCAGGGGGCCTGAGGTTCCTTGTTGGCCCCCAAAGGAGAAGCAAAGGGCAGGCAAAATGGCATCCATCTGGGATTGTGTTTTGAGAAGAAAGGGCAGAGTGAGGCTAGGCTGAGGCCACAAAAAAGGGAAAGGAAAAAAAACAATTTTACCAAGCAAAGAATAAATTGTAGAAGCCAGATGCATGGATGGTAATATGGAAGGGGACAGAGTCAAAATGTTCTCCATGGAGCCTGCAACCTAGGGAGTGGGCAAAGTTAAGTTCTGGTGATTCATAACTGAAATACTTTCTGTTTTCAGGTGCAGAAAACTTAAATGTTTCCTTTTTTTGCCCATCAGAATCTTTCTTCTATCTGTTTTTTTTTTTTTTGTAGGAAATCAAATTATTACTATGTTTTCAGAAACTTGCATTTAATTAAAATAAAGCCTCACCTTCCTTTGGAAAATACATTTCAATAAAACATTTTGGTGCTTGCTGGAAATCCAACAAGGGGTTACCGGAGCTTTTGGGACCTTGTGTTTAAGAGTGGCATGGTTTTTGGGGCTCATAGTTTTAGGTCTCACCCCAGAGTGGATGGTAACTTCTGGGAATGACAGCCAGCTTTCTGCTTATGAAAAAGGTGGTGGTGATTCTGGTCTCCACATCTTTCCCTCCCCTGCTTCCAGCCACATGTGTTTACTGCTTCCCTCCGCTGGCTCTTGTGTGGTTTAACATGGCAGGGAGATGAGTCAGATCATTAACCTGTCTGAAAAACATATCCAGCAAGACAAATTTGGTCTGTGAGCTTTCACACCGTTCCTGAAACGTGTGTAAGGGAGAAGGCAGGCCTCTGCAGCTGGGAATGACAATGAGGAGAGGGGGCAGGATGACCCTTTCGGTAAAAGTAAGCTGTTAAATCAACTTGGCCATCTCACTTATCTGGTGCCTGGGTTGGTACCGTTGGCTGTGGTAACAATTTTCCTGCATCATACAAGGCTTAAGGACAAAGAGGCAGCTTCATCCTTGGCATAATTCTACGAGTGGAGTCGCAGGAGTTATAGCCGGGGTGACTTTGTCTAAAGTGTGCCTTTTCAACATAGTCCGCTAAATCAGCTCATTCTTACTCTCTCTTTTGTTTCTTTATTTGTGACTACACTGAATTAGCATCTTAAATAAATTGCCATGGAAATCAGAGATGCAATAGCTAGCTTGCTTTCTTTTGTGCATCTACAAACAGTCTTTTCATAGCAGTCTTTTCACAATCTCATGTACAGTGTTTGGGCACTTGATCTCTATCCATCAAGGGCTTTTGATGCCTATCCTGTTCCATAAAAAAATCTAACAGTGTAAGGTCCATAACATATGGTATATGGTTGATTGATAGAAAATTTCTAGCACATGTAATTTATATATGCAGATGAAACATCTCTCTTTCTGGAGTGACTTGTCACCTATTTGTTGCTCCTCGCTCTCATTCTGATACATTATTTCTATATTTTGTGACGTGGATTGTAGAAAAGAAAGAAGAATAGATAACTTGATTTGATGAAGCAGGGCATTCTCTGCATAGAGGACAAGGTAAAAAAAGAGAGCTTTGTAGGAAGAGAGAAGGCTGAAAAGACAAGCCTTGTGATGAAGAGAGCTGTGGGAGCGGATCAATAAGAAAGGAGAAACTCTGAAAAGGCCTTGAAGCTCAGGACAAGAAAGCATGGCTTTCATGGGGACATAGGCAATGTGGCTGGGTTATGGAACAAAAGATGACCTCAGTTGCTGAATTTTCTGTGGAGAACAATGTAGGTGCATTGGGAATAAGATCCAGGCTCAGTAATCAAAATTATTAAAGTAATCAAATACTGTGATCACATGGTAGATCTGGGCAGGGATTTACATGTTAAAAATACTAGAAAAAGAGAGCTCTGGTAAATTAATGTTTTTAATGTGGATATCACAGGGTTAACTAAGCAGGAAATCTGGATAAAAGTATAGGCAGTGTAGGTTATATACTTGGGTGGCAGCTGATGGAGCCGTGCAATTGCACCAGAATCTCAGATATCATTGAAGAACGTGCCTAGTATGTCTCACTGTGAAGAAAAACTTGCAAACTTGACCCTAGCACATTGCGATGCAGCGATATGTGCCAGAACTCACGCGCAGCCTGTCAGCAGAAGCCTGAGAGCTGCGATATGCCTGCCCATCTGAACGAGGTGCTAACTTCAGCATCTGCTTCTGCAGGGGGCTCAGCTCCTTTACCAAAGCAGAGGGGGAGGGAAATTACTTGTGCCAAGACTATACAGTAATGAATGGACTGCTTTAATTTGCCCCCAGAAAAGGATCTTAAAATTAGGAGCTGTCAAGGTATTTAATACAGCATGCCTAAAACACAGAGTAAAATATGGGACTGGAGAAAAGCAGAAAGCTGAAAAATAGAAATGCATGCTTATAAATCATTGACATAAAAGTAGTACAGGAATCTGCACAAGCAAATAGTAAAAGCTGGATAGAATATAACAAGAAGTAGGATGCCTTGAGAGTGTGAGAGAAGAAGAGGTAGATGCCTAGAGAAGAATTAATCAGAAAAGTCAGAGAAAAAACAGTGAAAACCAAAAAGATGGCATGTTTTTTAAGGAGGATTTTAATTATTTCCAAAGCAGCAAAGAGCTCAAAAAGGCTGAGGCTGAAATATACACATGATATTTATGCAGGCAGTTATTATAAGAGACTTGATGAGACTGATTTTGGTAGCAGGCAGGCCTCACAGCCAAACTAGAGGCATAAGAAAGTAGGACAGAGCTGGGATGAAATGGGATCAGCAGCTGTAAGCAGGGTATTCAATTAACTAGGAACAATTCAATTCAAACAAGGAAAGAGGAACTTGGGGAGACAGGTGGGCTCATAGATGGCTGAGACAAGATCAGAAGGACTTAAATTTCAGGGAGTAATCACTCCATGCAATACCTCTTCCGTCTCTTTATTAAGATCACTAAACTGACAGAGAAGTATTTGCTTCTGTGCTACATTACCTTTCCTTGAAATGATGGGGGGGGACATACACACAGGACAGAGGGGACATGGTGTGGTGATGAAGAGAGGGAAGACCCAGCACCTCCACTTTTGACAGCAAGAAGTTGCTAATCAGCTTGGTTAGAACCTTACCTTAAGGTGCCTATGTTGCCTATGTGCTCTTTTGGGGAGATCGGGACCAAAAGAACAAGTGGTTAAGATGGAGATGAAGAGAAGCAATCATAGAAGTATCCCCATAGAAGATTGGGGGGTCAGGTCAAGAAGGTCAGGGTAAGACATTTGTGACAGAGAAGTAAGAAACCCCAGCGTCAGCAAACAAAGTATGTTAGGAAGGATGAGAATAAGAAAAAGGGTGGAGAAAAGAAAAATCAGAGACTTTGCAAGTGAAACTTCTTTACAGTGAATATGGGCTAAACTTAATGCACAGGTTTTTTGTTTGTTTGATTGATTGATTGATTGACCTAAAAGGAACAATGCATTGGGGATGCCTGTGCGTTTTCTAAAAGTGTTTGTATGAATACGCAGCAAATATGCACTTTTCCTGAAGTGACTTACTGATTTTTTTCCTTCCACCTTAAGCGTTTTACTGCCTAGCAGTAAACCGTCAAGCACTAGCTCTTCCTAGTCAGTCCCTCTTGTTCCCCTGCTTAAGAATGAAACACAATATCTTGAACACCCAGAATGCGAAGAAGCTAATCATTGGCTCGCATTGTGGCTGGCAGGGCAGGCCCGCCTCTTTGGCTTGTGCTGACAAGCTGTTTATGTTTGTGCAAGGCCACCTTTTAACTCAGCCGCCTGATGGCCATAATGGGACCAACTGTCTGAATGCTGCAGGGAGCTAAATCTTCTGATCAGAGGCACAGTGAATTTCAGTCTCTGATATTCCTGCGTGGACTCTATGGAACACTAGTAAGTAGCCTTCTGTCTTGTTGTGGCTTTTCTCGTAAGACTAAGGGCATGTTTTAGCAAGGCAGGTAGGCGCTGTCATTCAGAGAGGCAGCTATTAAAGTATTTTCCTCTGGCTGAAGTAAAAGAGCAGCTACTTTGTATGCACTGTCATGACTACAAGGACTACACTATTTCAATCTCAAATGAGACCTTCCTGGGAGGCAAGAGGGAAGAAGTTAATAGGGACATAGCCCATTTAAACTTGCCAGGTTTTTTTTTTTTATATGACTTTAATTAATCTGCATCTAGTTCTCATTTTTAGCTGTATTTTCAAAGTATTTGATCATCCAGTCGTGTTCAAACAGCAGCAGTTTTTGCAAGGTCATAAGTAGCATTGTTTGGAAAAGTGTGAAAGGACTAGAAATGAGATACTATAAAATGAATGCTCCCAAAAATGCTGATAGGTGCTGTCATATTCTAAGATATACGCCTAACAGTAGAAAAAGCAAAGTCATGTTGAGATTTCAGTTCTCTTTGCTGGCTGCTATTAGGAAATGTTCACAGCTCCACAGAGCAAAAGACTGCAGAGATGGAACGAGCTTGACTTTTTGTGTCCTTAATATGTCCTTTCTAATGGTCAGAATTTTAAATAAAATATTCCATGTTTGAACAGGGTTCTTCAACTTAATCCTGCATTGCAAATATTGATGGACTTTTCACACTTTCTCTTTTACCCTTTACACCAGCAAAGAAAATCTTAATGTTCCTGTCAGGGTTGGACACCATGCAGAATCTCAGAACTAGTCTGCTCCTGAAGTTTTGGCAATTCTGTGTCTAGATTTCATGTGGTAGCTGAGGAGCTCATCTATAGATCTCATTTTATAAATGAAGAAAATATACGTAAGACAGATTAAGTGACTTTGCCGTGACCATAGAGCAAAGTAAGTGTCAGCATTCAACAGTCTGTTACTGAGGTCACTGTATTATGTTATTTATTTTTCTTCCTTTCATTTATTTTACAAAATCCTATCAGACAGTGCGAACAGTAATTTCTAGGGATGACTGTGTGCACCTCACAGGGTTCAGATTGGCTAAGAGAAGTACCTCATTGTTTGGCTGCTTATTCAAACTACTCTGAGCTCAAAACTGCCTCAAGCAGAGTAGGCTGCAGCAATATTTTTAGTTCTTCTTTCATTTAGCATGGCTGGAAATGTCCTATGTGGCACTATGACAGCACTTCAATATTGCCAGGATGGTCCTTTCTCCAGGGTACTTCTTCTTCAGCTCTCTCCTGAACCAGAAGTGCCAAGATCTCCAGAAAATTCAGCTCAGGCTTTGAGTTCAAGATACCTGGGCGGAAAAAAAAGAAGCTGTCACTGTAAATAAGCATGTTCATTACGCCTCTTTTTAAAATCACAGGAATAACCTTACTTCTACGGTTTAAAATCACAGGAATAACCTTATTTCTAAGTTTCAATCAGATATTTGTTAGCCTCGAGTCATGCCAAAAAAATAAAAGCAAATCTGAAGCGAGGCCTGATGCCATGTTCTTTTCAGCTTGTCTAACTTGCCCTCTATGGAGGTACCCAGTAGGGGGATGCCCTGGGGCTTGTGTCCTCGTCTCTGCCATGCTGCTTGTGTTTTGGGGCTGTGCACAGCTTCTGCAGACAGCCCTGATGCAGTCTGGAGACCTTTGGCTCAACTCTCCTACTCATCTATAATGCTTTTAAGGACTGCATCATTCAATGAGTCTTGAATTGCAGAGAGCCAGTCAAGCAATATTATCTGTAGGAAGCAGCGGCTAAGAGACAGTTAGAAGAAACTTTCAAATAAAACTGGTCAAATTATGGGCAGCTGTTGTACTTAGTACATTTTAACTAGATGGGTCTTGATGCTCACAGTTATTCAGCTCTGAGACTGAGCCTCCTCTACAGCAATACAGTACATGCATGGTAGTGTATGAACTAAAGCTAATTACAGCAATAAGCTGCTTCTGTGCCAGGCTGTGAACACAAGCCAGAGGTTTTCAGTCACTCTCTCTAAGTAGCAGATAGACACTAAGCCTTGACTAGTAAAGATGAAAATGAAATTGTTTTTTGTCTATAGATTAAGAAAGGAGGATCTCAGAACTTAGGTAACAATGAAAGCCATGAGATACACATCAGGCATAAATACATACCTAGGAGTTTTTGCTGTGCTCTCTCAGTACATAGTTAGGAAAAATCAATAATGTTTACCACATTGTCCCTCTCTTGACTAAAGAAAGAACTCCCTTGTGCATCACGAGCTCAGCACAACATGGCTTGCTCTGTAGGGGCATACTGTGCCTGTTTGATTTACATCAGGGTAAACAGGCAGAAGATTAAAATTGATTTGTCTTTCTCCCAGAGAGATAATTTTCAAGATGTACTCACAGGGCTTGCTAAAGCAGGGCGCTGAATCAACATCCTTCATAAAAACCTGACTACTCTGAACTGCATATACTGTAATTGTACTTTCTGATTCTGAGATGGTAGGCAGTTTGTGAAAACAAAATTATTTACTAATACTCATTAACTGAACCTTCAGATAGCTTAGGAAGCAGATAAGCATATCGTCCTTCATCTACAAAAGAGGAAAATGAAATCTGCAAGAAAGCTGGAAATAGAACTAAAATCTGCTTCCCAGGGCTGTGTTTTTACTGCAATTAATTTTCTTCCTCTGGCTCTGTAGGTGCACTGTATGTTGATTGTGGTATCACTTGCCAACATTTTCCTGTGGTTGAGTCTTTGGTCTGCAGGCATATTTGCTATATAGCTATTGTTCAGTTATTCAGCAGTTAATGGAAGGTATTCATTTGGAGTTGACTGAAACCCTGACCTCTTACCATGATCTCTTAACAGTACTTCCCAAATATACTTACAGTTACCAGATTACAAAGTCTGTAACGTTGAATCTGATCTACTAGATTTCCCCTTCTTTGCCCTCGAGAATGTCAGACCAGCTCCCAGAACTGATGGATCTCTCAGGAAAGAACAGCTCTCTAGATTAATAAGAGTTTTGAGTTATGGGAGCTGCAATTCATGACACTCTGAGCATTTGAATTCTTAGTGAAAGCAGGAGGCTTTAAGGGTGCTTTTCATCTCAGGGATTCAGTGGGTGCTATGCTGATGTGTCCTATATGCTTGACACACATCAATTAAGGTTATGATAAGAGAGAGCCTGTGAGTAAAATACCACATGTGCGCTCCTCCCATCAGCTGTTTGAGTCTGACCAGAAAGCTGAACTGCCAGGTAACAGGAAAAAGTCTGAGTGTCTGAAAGAAGCAGTGGCAGCCTTCTGTCAGGTTTGGATAGGCTTCCTTGTAAAATCACTCACCATCAGTACACAGGTCTCCGTAGGGATAGAGGCTGAAATTTGCAAATAATCCCTCCTCAGCCTCCTTGGATAAGTTGTCCTCTCTCTTAAATCTGAACCCTCTGACTAATATCCTCCATGCTAATATCCTCAACTTTCACCCACACCTGTGAAAGCTTTTAAAATCTTTCACTGTGTTTTTTTTTCAGGTCCATTTTCCTAGGTATTAGATCCTTTTCTAGGTAAGGGATGTTGTTGCCAGTAAAGTGGAACATCATAGTGGTTCGTTCTAAAAAAATGAAAAATGCTAAGCATGCAGCCTTTTCTATTAAAAACAGAAAAGCAGCAGGGTTGTAGTACTCAAATTTCACTCATACATCAAGAGCAGAGGGTCTCCTTCTACGGTGTGCATTTTATTTTGGTGATGTTACTCAGAGAAAGCACTGCACTTAGGAAAAAAATGTTTGCAAGGCAGGTTATATGTGCAAAATTCACCCCAGGAGAATAGAGGAAGTTTCTCAACCAGGAATTTGACACAGGACCAGTTCTGTAGGGTGGTCTGCCTGAAATGTAATAGAAAACATAGGTCAAAACAGAAAGAAAAGGGACCACTTCCTACCTTCCTTGCTTGCAGGAGAGAGTGAATTGCAGTGGCTAAGTGGTCTTCAGGTCTGTGCTGCCTTAAATCTGTATCTACCAGAGTCCACTGGTTTCTTTGACTTTTCTCCCTCCTGTCCGATATGCCTGGCCTCCCAGCTGGCCAGCAATGTTGAAAGAAACAAGCATCAGGGACATACAGATACGTGTACTGGCTGTGCTCTATTCCTATGCTGGGAAGATGTTCCCTTGGACTCCATGGGCAAGCCCTCAGCTTTCTTCTTACTGGAATCACTGGCTTACAGAACAGGCTCTCTGGAATGCTTCATTGCTTTGATAGTGTGTAAAAGGCACGGTCTTGCAAACCACCTTCTTTTAGGGTACATACAGGACTGGTATAAAATTAATTGCAGCCTCCAGATGGCCCACCCAGATTCCTCTCTCTAGCTCACCTCTCTCAGGCCCAGAAAGCAAACTGTATCCCAGTATGTGCTCAAGTAAGCAGGAAATATTATAGATGCCACTGCTCCTTCATCTACGAAGCAGCTTTTAAATATTTCAGTTTCCTTCCTTTTTGCTTGTGTAGCTGGGCCAAAGGTCTAAGAAAGAAGTAATTTAGGCTCGTAGCATAAAATGTCCCTAATTGAGCGAGTTCCTAATTGCTGTGTTCTGTCCTGGTTGCTGCTGTCTAAAAAAATTATCGTGGCTGTCGTCAGCCTTTCCCTCTTATCACTGCTGGTTCACAGCATGTGAAGCTGAGAAGCATAGCACCCATTAAGTCTCAAGGATTGCACCGCAGTTTCCCTCATGAAATCAAATCATACCGGGGCTTGCTTTCTTCCTGACCTCTTTCTCCTTACACAGCATCTTCAGTTGACACTTTACCTAATGCTCCCTAAGGTATAGTATAACCCCCTAATGTACCCTGACAGTCAGATGTTAATGTTTGTAACAGCAATATCCTGGCATGGAATTCTGCAGGTCTTACTCTGGCAAAACTCCCGCTTGCAGCAAAAGGGGGACTGGTTATTTAAGGGCTGAAATGGGACTGTTAGAATTACAACCTTTTCTTGTATGTGTGGTTTAATTTCTGCTTCTGATTGGGATGCTTAACTTTAGAGCGGTACCTTTGGCCTTCTTTTAAATTAGTTTTTGAATGTGTAAGTGCAAGCTGATAAGGTTAATATTAACTCTACCTTGCAGTGGCTGAACTTTCAGCATATTACAGTTTTCAGACATTGCCTTCATGAGACCATCTGTCTAAAGAAATCTGCCTCCTTCTCTCCATTTTCCCCATCATTTTATCCTGATACCCACTCTCCTCTATCACTTTGAAATCTATGCTTGACACTCATATACACTTTGGGACCCAGAGCTACATCAAAGCATTTTCTTGGTTCCCAGTGGCTATGGAAAATATTATGCTGTCACACTCCAATACACAGATGGGAAAATGTGAGCCAGGTCTACTGTGGTTCTGACTGCAAAAAAGAGGTTACAGGAGTGGGAAGAGATGATCATGTGAGTTGAAAGAGCAGGGGCAGCATTCTTGTATATGTGTGCAGGTACCTGAGTTAGGGTATTCTCAGTAGAGATGTCTTGTATTCCCACCTGCCCCAAAGGCCTGCACAGCCCCGAGCTCTCAGCCTTTCACTCTGGCTTTTAGTGTCTCCTAGCCTGAGGCCCCTCATCCTTAGACCCAGTCTCCAGCTCCTGCCAGAGCATCTAGCTCCTCCCTATGATCCATGCCCCCCTGCCTCAACCACATAGTTCACCGCCTCTTCATCTTTCTGCCACAACTCTTCTCCTCCCATCCTAGAGGTACCTTTGTTTCCAGGCCTCCCAGATCCCACGCTCCTGAACCTCTCTGCTCCATACCATTTAAGATGCTTGTTCTCCCTGCATCGCAGTTCTTAAAAGCTTCCCCAGAGCCCTTCACTCTTTGCCATATTCTCCTCGTCCTCTCAGTCTTCCTCACTACAGCCCGGTGTTTGCAGTCTGAGAAACAGGGGGCTGTTTCTTCTTCCCTAGAGTCTCAGGTTCTTCAGTGCAAAGGTCTCAACATACCTTCTTTTTCCTCTTTCTTGATGTAGTTTTGAAGGCAGGAAAGTAGGACAGGTCCAGGGTAGACCAGGCACATACTAGCCCTTTGTATGCTGTAAGAATGGATAGCTCCAGGCAAGGTCAAAGAAAGACTAAGCCAAGAAATACAGAAGCATGGTATATTTTTTAGAAAATGTAGCCCTTTCTATTTCTCTTGGCAAACAAAGTGTCCAGTATTCAACACATATCTTGTGAACCAACTTCAGGCCCAGAGCTGCTTTTGAACTCTTTGCTGTGATTCTTCATATGCTCATTTTTTGTGTTACTGGTCACATGGTAACATTTCTGATTCTTGGATGAATGATGTTTTCAAACAAAAAGAGGGGTTTGGACACATTACTTTTGGTTCAGAACTTTTCATGAATGCAACCATATGAAAATGTATTACATCAGTGTTTCTTGGATACTCGCTTTTGAAAGAAAGCTTACTTATGTGAATGAAAGTTTATGAAAAACAGTAATACTGAGACATCACAATTTTATAGGAGCCAGGGCTGGTGGTTAATTTCTGAGAGTAGCAAACTATGATTCAGGGCACTGCAGGGCAGAAACGTGAGCCTGGCACAAACTGAGTGTATGCCAGTGTTTAAGGGTCATGGTTGCCACAGAAGTGTGACTTAGAGCTTGAAGTAAGATTACAATCAAGAGGAGTGTGGGGCTTACTGGCTGTTTCACGGTATATTTTCATAAGCAGCTTGAGCATTTGGCTTGTAGTCGTCTTTTCTTCGTCTGCTCTGGTCCATAATGCCCTACGTGTGTGTCAGCTGCAGCACTCAGTGGACCCCTGTGAGCTAGTTCACCTCACTCACCCTGCAGAAAATTGATGCGTTTTGTCATGGGTCAATTTTCTGTCAGGTGATGAACTGTATCTGTTCACTGGGAGTCCAACAAGCGCCTCAGTGCAAGGTAAGAAGTGAGAGTTTACAGCCAGAGGGGGAAAGGAAACCTTTGAAAACAGTCTAATGTTTGTCTTTTGAAATTACATCCTTCCAGTATTTGACCTTCCCAGATGAAAACCACTGGGACATATGCATTGCATGCTGTTTGCTGGCTTGTTACTTTAAGAATACAAAGTATGCAGCCATTAACTCCTGTACTGTGGGCTTCAGGGTGGGGAAAAAAGGACCACCATTCCAGCTCACTTAGAAGGGAAAAGGCTGCAATGTCTCTCTGTCACCAAAGCGCTCAGAATGAGATCATGTGCCCCAGGCAAGCCCAGATCCCTGCAGTCACAGATGTTAGTGAGAGTTGATGGGAAGTGGATTAGTGCTATGCTTATTCTCCCTTTTTTCTGGGGACAGCCAGGGGCTACTGCAAGCTGTGGTGAAAAAGCTTCTCCAATGGTGACATCAAGGTTATAATGCATTATGTTTTTGTCTGAGCTGCATACTTTCTCTCTGTGGAAAAGAAGTGATACATTGTAAAGCAAAATACATACATTATAAAGCAAAATACCAAAAGCTCTGAAACAGCCCTATCCTCATCCAATAGGAGGAGCAGGCTGCAAAGGATTATCACACTATATTATCTCTTCAGAAGATCAGCTGACAATTACGTGCCTTTCTGGAGGGGGGCAGGCTTTTGCCAAACTCAAGTCACTGGGTACCAAGCTGAAGTACTAAAATAAAATACGTAGTACGTGAGGCCAGACCAACTGAATACAAGCTTAGCATCTGAACCCAGATCCAAGATATTCCATGTGCTGTCTTTAAAATGCTGGTGGTAAAATGATTTATAATATCACAGCTAATTTGTCTTCAAAAAATGGGTTATTGTCAGTGCCAAAATCTACAGTATTTTATTTCATCAACTGTAAGGGAACTAAAGCTTCACCTTGAACTCCTCCAAGGGTAGATTTGTCTCAGTTTATCAGACTTACGGTTTTTCAGTCTGTACAAAGCCTGCCGGCTTGTTTGCATCAGAACATTCATCTAGGACTTAAACTATGACCGACTAGAAATCTGCATAAACATATTTAAAATCCTACACCAAGTAGTCTACTGCTAAAATTAAAGGTGAACACATAGCTGTGGTGCATCCCTGGCTTGTTAATCTGCCATCCTAAGCTTCTATCATTCACGCAATTTCACAGATTCAAATTAAATGGCAAGGTGCATCCCCACCAAACCCAGACCTTTCACCTGTCACTTCCTCTGTATTTAAACTGCAAAAGAACAGGATGGAAAACAGGTTGCTTTCATCTATACCTTTGCAATTCAGCAATCCCAATACAATCACACTATACTAGATTGGAGCAGAATCTGGGTCAAGAGAGATAGATACATATTCTGCCACCTACTGTGCATCACAACCTGTCCGTCACTGATTGAGAAGGGGCACTTTTTCCTTGCTTTAACGAACATGCAATGAGGCTTAAAAAAACCTTTCAAGAATCTATGTACAAGCATATAAGCAGTATAATCAATATCTAAGCTGCAGCCTTCTCCACTCTTATCCTACTAACATCGCTAACATAGTTGATCTTGTTGAAAAATCAGCGTTGTTTTCTACTTACATGGAAAATAACAGGGTTGTTTTGTAGCTGGCATTTGGAAACATCCTAAATGGAAGCTGAAATTTTTATGAGAAGGCAAAATGCTCCTAGGAGGTTGTCTTCCCTATCTGATCTGTTCTTTGTTGCATTCTTTCCTATACGAAGCTTTCTACAGTAAATTTTCTCTCACCATCAAACTGATTGATATCTTCCATCTCCATTTCTCCAGAAAACTAACATCCCTGTGCTAGATAGGAACATGGTGCTTGACTGCCTCAAAGTTCATGGAGACAGAGTGTGAGAAACGGGGCAACAACTGATGCCTTAGTAATATTCAGGGAACAGTTGTGCATGCAACAGTGCGGGGACACACAGCCAGCCTGCCTGGAGGCAGGAGCCATCTATGATGTAGGATGCCCACATGGATGATATGAAGGAGGAAATGAAGAACAGAAAAGAAGGGAGGAAAAGATGGCAAATACGAATGATCCCTGGAGGCTGGAAAATTAAAGGTCATTTAAAATCAGTCTTCTATTTCTGAATTTTGAATTTTCTTGAAGTTTTCTTACACAATTGTTTTTTGTGAAAACAGCCTTTGACGTAAATGGACTGGAGTGTTTTTCTGAGACAACAGATATATTGAAGAGTACCTGACAGACCAGTGTAAATTAAGGCATTTACTCCTCAGGAGGAAAAAAACATTCAGTCAGCATGAACATCACAATCTGAAAGTGGTTATTTCCACTTACTCTCCACTTTAAGACCATGTCTTACCAAAAAAAAAGAGTTCTTATTCCAAAGATAACAGTCATACTTCTTTTGTACTGTTACAGTACAGTGGGGAAGAGAGCCTATATGTCTAGAAAACCACACAAGGACTACTCTGCTGTACCCCATAAAATAATTTCTGGCTCCAAATCTGGAAGTCTGCTCTACCAGGATCAAGTCGTTTCATTTCATGGAAAGTATCAGTCCTGATAAAAACAAGATGTAGTTAGTTCACCCCACTTGTTTACTAACTGGAAGAAGAATAACTCAACTGTTAAGAAACCTTGTTTACTGCTGTTTCAAAAAAAAAATTATTTGCTTCAGCTGACATTGTCTGTGCATTTCAAGTGTTTCGCTGCTTATTACCTTGATGGGAGGACAGAACAGAAGAGAGGAAAAATGCTAGAATGCAGGCCAAAGATGCACAACTGTGGTAGCAGCTGAGCAGTAGGGTACATGAACTCTGTTCTCATGTACCTCTTGTTTGTGTGGGGCACTCTGGTGTCTAATAATATGACTGAGCTCATGTGTAGCCTTTTACATTGGATCACTGGATTGTATTTCACTCATCTGGAAGGCTGCCTGTTTTCACAAAAGCTGTAGGAATATAATACCTTTGAGATCTCTAGCATTCTGCCTGATTTGACTGAATTTATTCAGTGGGTTATACAACTATTGGAAGGAATTGTGACAGCACAGGCAAAAATACACATAAAGAAAATTAGTTCATAATTTTCTCCTTTGCTTCTACTGATTAGAGAGTTCTGAGTTTGTTTTTTTTTTTTTTTTTAAATAATTCAACTTCTTTTGACAGTAACAGTCCAGTCATGTCAATCCTGGATCCAGGGATCCAGGTACAAGATGAGTAGACAATCAGCACAATCCTAATTGTGCAAAGATGAAAAACTGAGCAAGTGACAAGGCTCAGGACTTTTAGGCAGAGTGTTTACAATGGTGTTTTTATTTTGTTAATGACTCACTGTACTGATTCACCCATGCTTTAGTGAAAGCTGCCTTGTTTAGAGCTTCACACTGTTCAAATAGAGTAAGATTATTCCCAGTAGAAAAGCTTGCAAAAGTCTTCTGGCAAAACTAAAGACTAAATAAAACTTGATATTTTAAAGTAAGAGAACATGCAGATAATAACAACTTTAGTTTTAAGCAATGGCAAAACTTCTTTTATCCACCATAAAATTGTTTTTCCAGTTTTTTATTGGGAAAACAATGTTCTTCAGTACTGACTCAAAAACCTTGAGGTATCCAAAAATATAGATGACCCCTCAAGCCTCTGGTACCTGAATTTAATCAGGGCAGTAGACTTCTAAATAGCTGAAAATAGGGACTGAAAGTGACTTAGGAGCTTCAAGTCATGGACTTTCACTGGGTGCTTTTCAAAATTTTGCTTGTGATACTTTTGGTAAAATGTTCTTTCTTGTAATTAATAGATCAGATCACCCCAGAGGTACTCTATCAAGCAACTGTCTGCTGACTGAGAGTTGCCTTAATAGAGAAAAAACCAAACCAAACCAAAACCTCCCAACACAATAGATTTGCTTCCCACCTGGAAGCATTTAAAGGATGTAAGTGGATCAGCATTCACTTCCCTGTTTATAAAAACCAGGTTGTTCTAAATGACTTGCTAAACTGTTGAACTATTTCAAGTAATGCACTGGATTTTTCCCCCTTTCCAGAGAGGCTGTTTGTGCTGGGAGGGAGGGCTGCAGGGCTGATTTGTTTCCACGGGGAGGGGGAACCCGGCTGCCACCTTCCTGAGTGGTGTGTGGTGCTCTCGGCTGCTGGGGGCTGCCTGGGGGAGCACTCAGTCATCTGCAGGCGGGAGACCATCCCGGCATGGGGCTGGCTGTTTATTTTCAAAGCCTTTGTACCTCAGGTTACTTGTAAGGCTGATGCTTGGGGACTTCTGCTAAAACTGTACTGTATATATTCCCTGGTTTGCCTGTAATTTGCAGCTTATGAAAACCAGATGGATGAATCTGTGCTCTGCAAGTTAGCATAGGGAGCTTCTGACATAAGAGCAGCTTTTACAGAAAACATTGAGTTAAGAAGATTCAGGTTCAAGCTAGATTGCTTCTTCCCTCCCCCCTTTTGTCTATTTTTACTGCATCATTGGTATGTGTCCAAGGAAAGTCGGCCATATCATTCGGAAATACAAGGGCATAAACTTTTGACTGTCGGATCTCTTCAGGCTGAGAGACTCCAGAGTAAATGAACTGGGAGAGAGAGAATTAAAAGGAGAGATTTCTTTAGGTGAACTTTTTTGGTTGTCTGCTCTGCCAACAGCAGTGTAAAATAACGAAGAAACTGCAGCAGTCCTTTCCCACTGTCTTTCTAAATAATGTAAGTTACCCTTTCACACTCGTGTCTGACTGTCCGTGTGCTTTTTCTGCTTTTGAGTGTTTTGTGAGAGCAGTGGTTTTACAGCGAGTGAGCTCTTGCCAGGAGCTCTGCTCTGGGAATGAGTGAATCGCTTTGTCTTTCTTTCTCTTCTTTAAGTCAGGGCGGTAGCGGGGAATCCGAGCAGTTTTGACACCACCTTTCTTTGACAGCCATGCTAGCTCGACTTTAGATGGCTGTCGAAATCTTAAACCTTTTCAGCGTTTGTGCAGAAATTTGTTTGTAGTTGGCAAAAGACAATAGCAAATGTTTTGATTGAACTACGTGTGTCAGGCTTGCTGTAAGAGCAGGCGTTTCAAAGGGGATTGTGTGATGCTGTATAAACAGGACAGGATGTGACAAGGGAAAACAAATGTTTCCTGCTCTTTAATATTTAAAAGAAGTAATTGAAACAGAGCCAAGGAGTTTGCCTAGGAAAGAAATAGTGATGTTTATTATTCAAAGCAAAATAACGACGCTGTAAATCTGCGAGGACAATGCCAAGGTCTAATGAGAAGAGAGAGTTTACTTTTCACAGGTGTTCAGTTTTTTGAAGCTGGCAGTTGGCATTAATGTTGCTGTATTCTGTTGTTGTGCTTTTGTGAAGAGTAACTTGAGCCATTACCTGGTGCGTAGCTCTCCGTAGGTTACTTACGTTGGTTGATTTCCCCCCTTTTAGTTTATTTTACTATTTTCAAAATGCAGTCTAGGCAGGCTGTCAGGCAGATTGACAGGTTTAAGTAAAAACAAGGGATTATAATGATAATGTACCAGGTAATATACCAAGAATAAGATAAAAATTGCCCTGAACGCAAACATTCATTAGGCCAAAACAATCATATAAATGTTCATTTATATGGGGACAAATAAGAAAATTGTGGTGAAAGTACAATGATTAAAGAAATATTTCTTAGATAAGGATGTGGCATAAGAAAAGTTGCTTTCTGTTCCAGCCTTGGTTTTTTTGTCTTTGAGGGCAATGGATTTATTACCTGGATAACAGTTCTGTGATTTAATAATCAGAATTTTTTTTCTTAAAATTCCACATTCCTACTTGTGTGAGAACTGAAATTAAATTGACTAGCGATACTAATGAGAGCTTCTAGACAATGTGAGTATTTGGAATAAACTTGGGAATATAAACTGTAGGGCTTGAAAAGCATATTAAAAGGCTTGGTTTGTTAAAATCTGTATAAACTTGTTTATTTTAAAGTTAGTACCATAATTTTCTGGAAGATGGACTCATGATATCTAAAGCCTGGAGTGGTTATAGAGAGAAGGTACCAGGAAGCTACTGTACCTGGTCTTGGGACTGCACTGTCCTGCTAGAAAACAAAGCCAGCAGAAAGAGGAGGTTAGTCCCTGCTTCCAGAGAGTTTTTTGGGGGGAATAATTTTGTTGGCTGCTGACAAAATGAAATAAGGCTTTTGTGCTTTGGCCCTTATCCAAAACTGCCTACCATAAACCAAAGGTTTCCTCAAACTTCTCAGCAAAGCATTTGACAAACTTCAGTTGTGAAGAAACTCCCTGGTCTGATCTGGTCCTGCAGTGCCCACAGTTTGGCTATAAAGAACAGCTTGGGGTTTTCTTCACTGAGGGCTCATTTCAGTCCTTGAGATTCATCCTTTCTCATGAGAAATGGCTTTGATACATCTCTAATATACCATGGCTTTCCTCAGGGAGAAGGCTAAACAGAACTTCTTTGCTTTAAGGAGCACCCCTAACACAATGCTGCTTGAGGGCCAGAAGGAAACATGAAGTGGGTTTTATGACAGAACCAATTCCAGGTTTGATTATAGGGTTTCTGGGAAGAGGGAAAAATTAAAATCATGGAAACATTTATTTCAGCCAACTGGGAAAAATCTTTTGGTTCCTTTGTGTAATTCGTAAAGAGAGACAGCAAACGCATCATGCCAGATACAGAATAAAAATTAGAAGTTATTTTCCATGTACTAACTAGAAGTTATTTTCCATGTACTAACTAGAATATACAAGTTCAGTGAAATCTTAGTTTTGAGGCTAGGTTTGAGACAAGCAGTGTCCATGGCCTGACAGCACACGCGAGTGTTGTCTGAATTCTGCTACGTCCAGCAGCATGCACAATGTTTGGAAAATTAGACCTTACCTGGACAAAGATGATTGATAATACTGCTGGGGGATTTCCCCAGCCCATGATAGTACTCTCTCTCTGGCAATCCCAGTTTTAGCTTGAAGGTCAGGTTGTTTACTGGAAAATCCCAGATAATTGGTGCTTGAAGCCATCGTGAAAATATGCTGGGCCTGTCTTTGCCTGATAATGGAATTTCATTAATTCATAACAAAACGAGGATTTGGACAGCTTATATAAACACAGTGATGGCTCCTGATTCCTTTGAGGAAAAGTGGGGAATTAAATGAACTGAAAAGGTTTTGGGTGTCCTAATACAGAGAACAAAGTGTTGTGCATTACTATAGTGAAGCTGAAATTTAGTCATCTGCATCAAGTATTAAACATACACAGTTTTGCAGAAACATGTTATACTGTGTCTAGACACATGAACTATTTATACAAAAACAAAGGCACAGTGTACGGTAGGTTAGGATAAATCCTTGAGCCAAATGTAAAAGAATTGGATTTGATCGGTTGGCAAGCATATTGTCCCATCAAAATTAAATGTGCCTGAGGATGCAAGTGTAGCTAGTTTGAACTATTTGTTTATACACAGCAGCAAACATATATATTACTCCAAATAAGAAATTCACTTTATAAAGAATGATCCTTAATACAATTGCATTATAGAAGAGAATAGCTCTTCAGATTTAAATAGTTGTTTTAAGGACAGTGCAATATTCTGTATTATAAAGAGCCATTAATTCCAAAGAATCTACAAATGCACTGAAAACTCCAACACAGTGTTTTTTCCACCTTTTTTTTTTTGTTTTTTTGAGCCCTAAAAGCTTTCTCTTGGAATTTTGCCTATCCATATTTTGCAGGGTAACATATATGAACTTGCTTTTTTTAGTCAGCTTTCAGGGATCACGTTGAAGAAATCCAGTGATTGTCAGATTGAAATCCACTGTTGCAGATCTTACACTTGGCTGACACCTTCAACCAAAATTAGATATGCTATTTCCAGAGACTGCAGGTTGTGGTTATGTTATTGCTGATGTTTGTGGGTTAAAAAAAGCGGGGGGGGGGAGCTAACCCTGTGAAACGCATGACATGAGTTGTTAAAAAAACAAGACTGAAACAAAGTCAATATTTATTGAAGGGAATAAATATTGGAAAGGAAATAATGATTGTTTGGAGGTTTCTAAAATACTGAAGGGAAAAGAACAGGGCTTAGCATTCACATAAATAGACTTCACCACTCTATGCCTCCATTTTCGATAGGTTACTTTTTAAGACACACTGGCTTCTTCTGTTAGAAATGGGCCTGCTCTTGTATTTGTTATGTGACATGAATGGATTGGAGGCAGTCCCTTGGCATGCTGGAAGGTTTATGTTAACATGTGCCTGTAATGGAAAGAGCTGCTTGGTTGCAAACACTTAGCAAATGCAATTTGGAAGAATTCCTGTTTTGTGAGAAGTTCTGCAAGACTTCTTTCTTTTCCTCTTTATTTTTGATCAACTGGAATAAAGTCCACCTCCCACTGAACAAAACTCAGGTTGACCTTTGGAGAGATGAAAATGGCATTTCATGTCAAACTTTCTGAATTGTTTTATTTCTATAAAGACCAGGTTTTATTTCTGTGGTGTAAATAACTAATATTTATTGTATAAATTGTAACGTTAAAGACATTTGTCTTTGTTTTCTACCATAGACTCTCTAGACATTTTCTGTCACTGAATCTGTAGACATATCTTGGCATTGCATGTCATTCCTTCTAATAATTGGGGTGGTTGGCTATATTTGAATTAGGCATTGCTTATTTTAAAAGGTGAATTTAGCTGGAAGTCAGTAATTTAGTTTGATCACGGGAACAGCATTTTGTAATGGGAATAGCATAAAGTGAAATAAATGATGTAACATGTCGCTCTACTGTACTGTGTGGTGACAGCCAAGGATCTAGTCAGCTGAGAAGTCTGCTGGCAACCAGGCAGCCTTTGCACTTGCCAGCTGGACTTTAAGGCAATAACTCAAAAGCAAATCCCATTCAAAAGGAAGAATTGAAATAGCAGTTGGAATATAGTCCTTGAGGTGCTGAACAGATAGTGTGGCAGGTAGATGTTGGCTGGCTCCATCCATCTTGCTACTAGTTAGTTGCAGTAGGGTTAAAAGAGGCACAGCTAAATTAAGAAGGAGACTAATCACAGACACGTGAAAAATGTTAGCAGCATGTATTCTGGCACTTCTTACATTACATGGTGATCCTGTTAACACAAGCATCAAAATATATCCTGTATAGCTGGGCTGCTACAATAGTTTACAAAGAAACTGCTGCCAGAATGGCTATGATGGTTTACTGTTAAATATTAAATCTAGGCTATAATAACTTTAAGAATATGCCCTGCCATTAGGAGAAGACAAATGACTTTAAAATGTACTGTAATCAAGTACACCCTAAATGTTCCCCTGGAAGAATTCTGCTTTTTATGGTCAGCACTTTTGCTCATGTGCAAAAGCATTCTCTCTCTCACTTCAAAACCTTGTGAATATTATCAGTTTTGGATGCATTTTAGGAGCAATTAATTAGGTGGATGGTGATCTTCAGTCCTTATGCCAGGGTGGACGTCCTCTGTGAAAGAGACATGAAGATTGGAGTAGATACAATTACTTTTGATCAGGTTTTAAACACATGAGATGAATGTTCAGCAATCTGCCTGCTCCTAATCCTGTATGGATTTATTTGTCTCAGTGTTATTAGTCTGCCTAAACATGTGTATGATCAGTTTATTTTGGGTGACCTTCTGTCATGTTCTTTTGTCATGTAAAGCTATTTGTTCTGTGCTATCATGACCTTCTGTTCTTAATTGTTTTTTTCTTTCGATTCTGGAAACGTAGAGTGACAATCCCCTCTTTTTCTGTTCTTTTTTATTGGTGTTGAATGCTAGGTTTGAGGATATCCCTTCATTGAACTTGTAATTTGGAAAATTGTCATGTGTGGAGTGATGGCTTACAGAAAAAGTGAAAGTTTTAGTCTCTGCAAAGATTTATACTGGGCCTGCCTCCTTCTCCGTCAAAGTTTAGTAAAACTAGGTTATTTGTGAGCTTGAAGGTGTGTGGTATCTACCAGTGTGTTTTGTGAAGCGCTCAGGAGTTGATTTAGCAAGGAAAAAGCAGTGGCCAGATTATTCTGAGCTACATAACTCTGACTAGTATGAGAATGTAAATGTGCAAAGATGCTCCTGCACCTTGTGCAGAACAAAAACCCTCCAAAGCAGTGATGGAATCTTGAGCGAACGCACTTGACACAATTACTTGCAGAACAACAACAAAAAATATTGCAGTCAAAAGATTTTACTGAACTTGGAAATGCTCTTGAAAAGATCCCAACAATTATGTTTTTGTGTGCCTCTGAATGCATTAATCTCTATAGTGGTCCTTGAAGAGACTTAGTATGTGTACCTTATTTAGCCCCAGCCATATTTGGCCCATGATCTATATTATTAGAGAACTTGCATTCTCTGTGAGAAACAGGACTTCCAAAAGAGCGGATGCCACCAGGTTCAATGATGTCAGGTGTCTTCAAGGCCGCCCTGGTTCTTCTGAGAACAGCTATATGTTGTAAATACTGTAAATCAGGCTGCTTACAAATTCCTCAGGAACTAAAATGACCCCCAGGAATGAAAACTCAGGACTGAGGAACAAGCCTTTTACAGCATACATAAACTGTTCAAGAGGAAAAACTACCACGGTTTGTCTGCATTTGCACAGTATTTTTTTCTTCCTTTTCCAGTGAGGAAACAGTATTCATGAAATACCCTTCTACAACTTTCTCTGCTGTAATCCCTATATTGGTGGAAGTGTTAATTTAAACCTTCAGGGATTAACTCCCACAAGATAAGCTCTGCAGGTGGTTTTGTTCTTGTTATCTTGAAAGCAGATTTAATTTGATATTTAGAGCTCAAGTAATTGCACTGTACTGGGGTTGGGAAGCCTAGGGCCCAAAAATCAGGTAGAGCCACAGCCTAATTTCATACTGTCTGAGTTTTTTTTGTCCGGAGTGTTACTCTGAGACAATAGTATGATATGGGTTACTGTGTGGTCTTCCCAGTGTGCTTGAAAGGCTTGCTGGACCCTCTACAAAGAACAGGCTCTTCTCTGTACTTACTACCTAATTCTTAGTCTGCTTTGTGTAGTCTTGGGAACAACTGATGTTTCTGCATCTCAGCTCAGAAAACTTTTTATAATAAAGAGGTAAAATTAAGTGTTGCTCCATGAAGATTTGATCCTATTTATCAAATATGCAGTGGTTTTTTTTTTTGCCTTGCATCTAAAATAGCTGGAAATAAATTTTGATTGTGAAATACAAACATGTTCTGAGATACTTCATTACTAATTAAAAATGAATAATTTTCCATTCATTCACAAATGTAATCCTTTACTTAAAATCTCTCAGTGGAGATAAGTGCAATCCTTTATTACACGGGAAACAGAAGACAGCATGTAACAGAGGACTGTTTTATAAGAACTGCGCTACATGTTCTGTGTAGGCAGAGAACCCCCTCATCCCTTAGCTTCCTCATTCTAATTAGCTTTTTTACTATTCCCTCCTACGAAAAATTAAAAAAAACCCAAACTAGACTGGTGTATGCAAAAATGTTTGTATATAATAAGGTGAATTTGCAAAAAATAAGTGAGTAGTTCCATTTCCTGTGCTTGCAAAGTCCAAAATTTTTGTTTGTCTTATTAGAAGCTGACACATTGCACAGTCTTGAATACAAGTAAATAGAAGAGCAGGAAGGCTTCTTCCTGTATTTAACTTTTGGCGTGGGTTTTTATCTGCGCTCCTGAATGGTGGCCCATACCCTCTGAACAACCATAATTGTTTCACCTCTGGGATGTGCTCTTGCAGAAGGCCTGCTCTGAAGGTGTGCACCCTCTGGAAGGACCTCTGTTGAGGAAGGTGGACAACTTTTAAACTTTTAAATGAGGAGAACCACGATAGCGATCAAGGCATGATTTCCCCAAGCTCTATGGCATTGCTTTTAGAATAATACAGAGTACCTCTGCAGAGAAACAAGACAAATGTCACTCTTAAGGAAATATCACTAGAAGTCTCTTTTTTTTTTTCTTAAAGTAAATTTGAAAAGGTAGGAGGAAGTGGGGAGAAATGCTAGGTTAGTCTTTTATTCACTATGAAAGGGTTCTCTGCTCGGGGTGATGACTAGTCAATCTGCATTGTTGTGTGTCTTGTTTGTATGACTTAGAAATGGGTGTACAGGCTAAAGGTACTCTGAGGCCCTGAGTGGCATTCTTCATGCACCAGTAGTGTATTAAGGCAGCTGTCTGTTGGATTCATTTCACCTGACATCCCTAAATGGCAGGGCTCTGCAAAGTGATAAAAACAGCCCTGTGGAGCCGTTATTGTCCATTAACTATGCCAAAAGGGAGTGGCTACTTAGACAGCTCTTGTGATGTCTACACTGAGTATTTTGAAAGTTTGTCTGGGTCAAATCAAAAGTAAATCTAGCCTAGCCTTATAATTTGGATGGTGGCTGACAGTGGATGCCTACAGAAGGGCATAGGAATAGATCAGACGTATCATGCTACTCTCCAGAATGCTCTTGCATCTTCAATGGTTTGTGCTTCCAGTTCTGCTTCTGGTAGAGGTGGTGTCTTTGTATTTTAAAATCTTTAATCAATTTATCCACTGTGAATTTGTCCTTCTCTCCTGCAATATTAACAACTGTAGCATCCTGGGGCAATGGGTTTCACAGCTCACAGGATGAAGGAGTATCCAGCACATTACTGGTAGCCTTAAAAGTGGTTTCTCATCTGTGGCCAATAAAATGGAAGAGTAAAAAGCAATAGATATAAATTGTGAATAAAAAATAAATTGTGAATAAAATTTAACTTGGAGTACACCATGCTCCACCTACCAAAACCCTAGTGATTGCTGTTTCATCAGGCTTCCAAAAGCGTTTTAAGTTATTTGAAATACATCCTAACAGCCCCACACCGTGGTATCTGAGTGAGAGAAGTTGTTCAGTACCTGAAATAGTGCAGAGTCTGTATGGCCTGTTTGTAACTGGTTTTCCACTAGGATTTCTCAATTACTTTTAACAGCAGTGCCTAGAGCTGGTTACTTTACATACACCTCTAATGGCTTTTGTCGTTTACTATGTATAATCTGTATCAATAACAGCATGGTACGTCTCGTCACAGTCATCGCAAGGATTACTTCTAAAGTGTTAGGCAGTTCTTGTATCTGCTTATAGAGTTTGCAAAGGGAGGAGGATGCTAAGATCTGCTCCTGTTCTCTGACTGCAAAAGATTCAGGCTGTATAAGCTGCTATCTTGCACCTCTTTCTTTACAAAAATAGCCCTTATCCAAATTAATGGCTTGCTACAAAAACTTATTTCATAGTGTAGAAAGGTATTTAGTGTCACAGATATGGTTAAATGGCAATAGTTGAATTGTACGAGGCGTTAAGACATGGGCTACCTATGCTTGCACAGGATCTGGGTTCTGTGTAGCTGGTGCCTATCACAGTGGGATTCTGGTACTTGGAAAAGATTTCCAGGTGCTATCACAATCCAAATGATAATGTGATTGATTTAAGACAATATTGTTCTTAGCTGTCCTGATGCCAGTGTTTTTTCCAAGTGCTTTTTTTATTTAAAAACACAGCTGCATTCACATGGTTATTGTTTTCTAGACTCTCTCCTAATTTGCTTTTCATGTATTTAAAAATGTACTGCTTTTCCTGTAAAGTAAAACGGATGTATTTTCATATAGAAATGAATGTACTGTGTATCCCAGTTCAGCTTGAGAGAGTCTTAAAACTCTGTCATATGAGTGGTTCTACTTTCCTCCTCTTTCATTAGCTGTTGCTTCGTAAGTTGTGATGTCAGTTAAAAAGACTGATATTCATGCAGGAAGATATCTATGAGGGCCTTCTGAGAATGTAGTTTTTACAGAAGTCTGACCTACGTCAGCGCTGGGCATTTGCTTATGAGCAGCCTGGCAATGCCCCTGGAGGAGCCTTGGGCATCTAGCCTGAACCTGCCCCTGCGTGATGAGAACCTGGAAGAGATGTCTAAGAGAAAGCTTAGGAGAGTTATTTTTGGAGATGAAGGATAGAGGTGGACACCTTTTACTACTGCTGCTCCTTGAAGCTTGTGTCAGGTATAAAACCTTGGAGATGAAGGAAAAGGCCTGAGGAAAACCTGGGCTGAGCCAGCGTAGCTGCTTGGTAGGCCCTGAGAAAGGGCCACTAGAACTGTCTGGAGATCCAGCCCACTCAGGAGTATGGTGGGCTTTGCAGTCAGATAACGGCATCTTACTCTGGCCGTAGTGAAACTCTGCTGTGGAAACACATACTGGCAACGGATGCATTTCTGCGGATAAGGCACAAGATACGGGGAGCACTTCGTCTGTGCTGTAGAAAGGATTCAGCTTTTTCTCGTAACAGCAGTTCTTTAAATAGGAGCACTGGCATGCAATCAGCAAACGAGTGTCCTTGCTGAGGACTGGAAAGACATGTTTACTGGGTGAAGTTCAGCCATTGGGTGTTTCCAAGTTTTGAAGCGCTGGAGCTGACTTCTGCTAAGTCCAGTGGAGTGGCCCTGTGAGTGCAGTGTCGTAGCTGGCACGTTCAGGCTCTGTATGCTTGGAGCTCCCCACGGCAGCTGTCGATGGCTTTTT
>NW_009194546.1:48772-58086 GCF_000690835.1 Fulmarus glacialis | reverse complement strand
CGGTTCAGCTCCTGTGCCTACAACTATTGTTCAAACCCAAGCTCCTTTTGCCAAGGTTGTTCTGACATTGTTTCTCACTACTGCTGGTGCTGCCAGACTGCCTGCTGTGTGCAGCTACGTGTTTACCTACTTGCTGTGAAAGTTCAGTGTTGCGTTTCTGCTATCATAAAGAGCCTGCCTGGGTAAACCTCTGCCTGCCACTTAACACCTGAGCAAAGTCTTCTCTGAACCCAAGGACGATATAAATGTTTAGACATATTGCTGAAAGACATTTCAGTTCAGAAGAAGACTCAGCAGACATAGAAGGTAACATCGCTGCTGGGCTCTAGGCAAGAAAATGAGGTGGGTACTGTACAAAAGCTAAGGTAAATATGGAGCTGCAGCAACCAATATTTCCTCTTTTAAACAATGTAAGTGCTGCAGAGGATGTGAGCCCGAATTCAGCCTGCTCACAGGCTGGAGAGGGGCTCTTCCTTCCCCCTCCTTCTTAGTCCCTCTCCCAGATGTGTTTTTGGCAGAAACCTTACCTGCTCAGGCACCCTATCTGCTGCGTGCTGTGCACTCAGAAGACGTGAATTCCTTTGCTTTCTGCCTCCATTGTTTGCTTTTTAACGCTTAGATTCTGTCTGCTGTTTCTTGCTGTGAAACACCTATTTTGTTTTCCATATGCTGTATCTGCTGGGAAGTGGGATTTTGAAGGTTGCAAGAAAAAAATTCTAAAGGGCTGGCAGTGTCTAAGTTAATTTTGTGAAGAAGTTACATGGCATGTGATTGCTGGGTGCTGCCTTCTCCCTTGCTGATTTGTGCTAGTTCAACAAAATCCTACTGAAGTAAATGGAAACAGAAGCAGAGGAACTTTACTTTGCAGTGGTCAACAGAGAATATATGACTAAGCTCCAGTACCTGATGTGTATCACCTCTCCTAAAGGGAGAGTTGCAGAACTGTCAGATCAAGTGGAGACGTAGTGTGGGGCAGATCCAGAAGAGTGTCTCAGGAGGGAGTGGAGGGGATGGTCTCTGAGCAGTTCAACCTTCACCACACAGCTCAGTACCAAAAACCGAGCATTTGCTACTTACTTTAACTTTTCTTGCCATTGCTCAGCAACTCTGAAAAAAATGCCTAGAGCATTTTGCAATGTATCTTTTATCTAACAGTATGTAGAAAAGGCCAGGGACCTCTTTCCGAATAGATTCCTGCTCAACGTCCTGCTTTTTGTCTGTACTGCCTGTTATCCTGTGCCTGGAGGGGTTAACAGTGATTAGTATGGAGTCTCCATGGAGCACTTTTATTTCAAGTAGCATTTCAAAGCAGATGTTTATGTAAGCAGCAGTGATTTGATGTGCAGTTTTAATTATTTGTCAGTTCAGCTTGGTTTTATTTGAGCCTGTGTACCTATAAAGGCTGAACAGAGCCTTTCTTTCAGTGTTAACAAAATAGGTAGGCCTAGAGAGTCAAAAATGTACAACTATAAGGGTAATGTTAACAGCACTAAGTAGTTAATCAGGGGAGGGTTTTTTTCAGTATAGATGCTCTGACTCGCTGCTTTGGATGGCAATTGTACAATTTAAAATCCTTTTACGTAGACCTGCACAACATCTAGACCCTGAAATAACTACTTGGACCTACCTCACTGCAGATTTTTTTTTTTTTAATAGCTCACCTGAGAATATGACAGTTTATTAAACATGGAAAGGGCCCTAAATGACAGCTCTGAGGCTGTCATTTAACCTGATTTGTGACAGTTTAATCCTATCATTTCCCTTGGCATGCCCTTTCCCCCTCATTTCCTACCCCTTCTGTCTGAAATCTCATTTGTGAGAACGTTGGCCATTTGTTTTGGGATTCCTGGACTTCCACTGCAAGCACTCAAATTGTCCTTGCATGTGCAGTAAATCCGGTGTGCTTCAAGTGTGTTGGAATTTATTGTGCAGTGCCCTGACCCAAAATGAGGTCCTCAAAACAGACAGCCTTAAAATAGGTATCATATCTCAGTTGAGTGATGACTGTGTGATCACATGAGCTCTAACCTGCCAGTCTTGACCCTCGGTGTATGCAGGGCAGCCACCAGAAGGTCCCCTCTCCATCCAAGAACAGGACAGTTGGGAGATGGAGTCTGTGGGGGTGGAAGCAGGACTATTGCACCACCAAAGGGTGGTGGAGAACTGCAGAGCGGGGCAGAAGTTGTGAGGATGGGGAGAGAGAAGAAAAGGGGGTATTAGATGCCAGCCATAACCCTTCTCACCTCTACAGGTCGGAGTATAAAGCATTAGTACATTGATGTCTTAAGAAGCCCACCCATGTATTTCAGGTGTTCACCCTGTTATAAGCTTTGATTACAGACTGAGGAAAGGAAGGAGGAAGAAGCAACAAAGTATTAAACATGTAAAACTATTAAGCAAGGCTTTCATTTATGGCAGTGGCTTCTATTCCTGTTATTCCTGTGCCTTTAGCAGTTGAAAGCTTTTAAAAGAAACATAATTCATGACATCAGCATCTGACAGTGGTCCTAAAGGTGAGCCCATTGCCATGCAGAAGAAATGCCAGAATACAGAGCTTGTTTCTGGTGACCATAGTGCCTGGCCCTGCCACCTCAATGGCAAATACCCGAAAGGGGAAAGAGAAAGAATAACACAGAGGAGAGAAAAGCAGTTTGTGTTTGGTGCTGGCTGATTTGCAACGTCAGTGCTGGAAACAGGCAGGGAGTGCAGTAACATCAGCGAAGCTTGGGCTGGCTAGGCAGGGAGGCCAGGCTGTCCCGGCCTGGCTGCAGTTGTGCTACAAGAGCCGCAACCTTGGCAAGCTAAACTAGGCGTAAGCAGAAGGTAGAAGGAAATAGAATAAGGTGGCAAAGGCATAGGAGGATGGGTGCTGGGAGGGCTGGGAAGGTCTCCAGCCCAGCATTACATCCCAGGCACACCTTTCAAGTTCTTTGCCTCCCAGGGTATGACAAGCCATGTGTTGGGTCACAAGCTTTGGGGAAAAGCATCTGCTCCGCTGAATCACAAGATGGGGAGTGACTGTGGCTCCAGGCTGTGGCTGGTGGGGAGGAACCAGGACCTAGCAGAGCTCCTTTCGGGGCAGACGTGCCCTCTAGCTAGAAGCCCATAGTGGGAGGAAGCTGTGGCTCTTCCCAGCCCATGTGAGCTACAGCCTTGACTGTTGGAGAACATGGGGTCAGGGCTGGAAGTTGCACTTGGTCTGCGGGAGCTGCTGAGTCTGCATGGGTTCACGGCCGCAGTGGGGAAAGGTAAAAGCGCCTCCACTGCCGCTGCCTCGTCAGGATGACTAAGGCCTCTTGATTCCCAGTGTGGGCATGGTCCCACAACAACAGAGCTTGGTTGTTTCACCCCACTTGCTTTCCTGGCACCAGGGTCAAATTAAGGACGTGGAGCTGGGTGACGGCTGTAACAGCCCATCCTCTCCTATAGTTGTGTTCCCAAACTAGCCCTCATTCCCAGCATGTCAGCTTTGGGTAATTGATTTCTGGTCTCTCCCACCTCTTATTTTCCAGTCAGTCTTAATTGCCAGGACTGTATTAGTTGGCCATTTAGTTTGCACTAACCCAATGACTTTTTTTTCTGCTGACCTTAAAATCTCTTTTGTACAGCAGGCTGAGTTAGACTACTCTTCCTTCAGTCAATTTATAGTAGAGGCTTCTGTGCAGACCATTAATCTTAACCTGGAGTGTTTGGATGACTTATTTAATATTAGGGAAGGATATACCAATATCTACTTATGGTCTGTAAATTAGCTGTGGGGTTTTTTGGTAACTTACTATTTATGGGCTCCCTAAGAATATGAATTCAGGTTGTGTTTGGAACAGGGAAAAGAATAAATTATTTCAAAACCATGACAATTACAGGGGATGATAACAGGGGCTAGACCACTCTTCCATGGCACTGTGAAGATGGCACATGCTATATATTTTCTTCTCCAGAACTTACTTCACTGATAAGTCAGCAGCAATGATGAGTGCACCAAATTTCTGAGGGAAAGTAGCCTGTTCTTTTTAAAAAAACAAAACAAAACACCACCACAACAAACAACCCCCCCCCAAAAAACAAACAAACAGCAACACAAAACCAAGCACATAACAACACATAACAACAACCCCCACTCACATCTCCCAGCTCAAAAGACACACACATACAATAAACCTATTTGAAACAGGCTGGTAGTAACTGCTATGGGGGTAAAGTGCAAGACTGTTCACTGAGCTACGAATCCATTTCCTCTTCACTAGGGAGAAGAAACCCACATATCAACATTCAACATGTAAGAACAAAAATCTCAAGGGAAATGATACGACTTTTGTCTCATTTTCCTTGCCACAGTACCACATTTTTGTTTTGTTGAAGAAGCAGGATTATTTGCAGAATATCAGCTCATTGTCAGCAGGCAGCTTCTCAGAGTTAATTATAAGATAACTGCACTTCGAAGCGATCTCTCATTTGGAGATGTAGAACCTTGTGAGCGTGGCTGCAGCTGTGACTCCTGCAGTCTCCTTTGGCCATGAGGTACGTTATGGGATTGGTTCTGATTTGAGGGGTGTGTAGTCCTTACTACTGATCGTAAATGGAAATAGTAATTTGAGCAGTACTTGTCATTCTGTTTTAGTGTACGTAACTTTGATGCTTGAAATGAGCAAGGAAAAGCAAGCAGCTAAGTGATGTCTGCATGCTTCTGTCCAAGAGTCTTCCACTTTGGTTCTGTGAGTGCCACTCCTGAATCTTCTCTCTTGATTTTTGTTTTAAGTGTGTCTTTGTTCCAGTGGCAGAAACAAAAGGCCTGGGATCTCCCTGTTGTGGGAGTCAAATATGTTGCTTGTCTTTGCAATGGGGATTCTCTAGACAGTTTAAAAAGAAAACAAAAAAACCCAACCAAACATAAAAAACCATCCCTGCAAAAATGTCCCTGAAATCTCTGGCCTTTTTTTCAACTGTGAATGCTGCTGTGCAGATGCCTGCTTCTTCTGACCTGCTGAATGTTGAAGCTAAAATGAAACATACCTTCTCTCTTTTTGACAGAGTTCAGCACATGTTGAGCAATTCAGAGGAGCAGTATTTTGGCACAAGCACCCAAAATTCTAACACACGCACACACGCTGCCTGATGTTTCATTTCAGATTGTAAACTGGATTACAACATGCTTTCGCCCTGTGGGCATTACCCAGGGAAACCAGGCTGGATCTGCCTGATGTCTAAAACCAATCTGGCTGAACGATTGCCAAGTGGAAAGTAAATGATGTATGCAGAATCTATATTTTTAACAGGAATTTAGATTACATTTCGGTCACGCTGAATGATTATTAATACTATTTACCTCATCAGTCCAAGAATGGAATAAATATTATATTCTGGAAATTGTGCTTAAAGAACTTAGGACAACATTTTAAACTTCTAAAATAACTATATCTGTCCTAATTAAATCACAGTAGCACAGACAGTATTTAAACCCCACATTTTTTCTTCTTGATGCAAATGGACCTTTGTGTTCTTTTATTTGTGGGAAGCTTTGTTAGCCTCAGTTAGCTGAAATACTTGCATATGATTTGTTTTTTCAAAATAAAAGATTCACTGTATTTAGAGATGCAAATACTACCTTGTCTGCAAAACCCACCAGCTGTTGTACTGGAAGACAAAGCTAATTCTATGTTGCTTTACTTCAGTAGTGTCTGTGTATTCACAAGCATCTTTTTAACAACCTTCTCTGCATAGCTGAGAAATACCAGACACCAAATTTCTTTTTATTTCCTTTGGGAATAGCCTAGTAAAATCTGAATTGATCTGTGATTTTTAAATTTTTTTTTAAACAAGTAAATAGATTAACTAAGAGAATACACCTTTGCATTAATGTTTATACAAAAGTTGAACAGACTGTTAGCTTTGATTCTTGCATTCCTTGAATATGAGTTTACTAATTTTTGCCTTAAATATTTGACTTGAGTCTGAGTGAGGTCAAATATGCAGCTCTGTAGTAGAAGAAACTGCTGCTGGTTTGTGTGTCAGTAGCACAGCTTTCTGGAGAGGTTCTTTGCTCCTGCTTTAAACATCTGGAGAGACAAAGAGCGTTTGTGGGGTCTTTTGTTGTTGCTGAAAGTTGGAGCAGGGAAGAATTACGTTCCAAGAAATACTCTGAATCCTGGAAAAATCAGGGTGGAATCGTTAAGTGTTAAGCTTTCTCTCCTTTGTAAACGAAAGTGCTTTCGTTTCATCTGTGGCGAATGTCCTGGTAATGGATGTTACGTAACTTTTACTCTCCCCTTCAGAGTTAAATCCTTTTTCCGATTTGCGAGTAATATTTGCATATGTCTGTCTTAGCGGCATTGACATGCCAGATGCACAGTGGTAGCTGTCTCCGCCTGCTAATCCTGTAATAACATGCTGGTGACCAAATTCAATGGCCCTGCGCGGAGCCTCGAAACAGCTGATTGCTGAGTAGGGAGGAAAAAAAAATAACCCAGCGAATCTCGTTGCAGCTCTCTGCTGCATCCCTATCCCACAATCCCTTGCACCATTTGCTGCAGTCTTTCTACCCAGGCTGAGTGAGAAAAAGATGTGCTAAATAAAGATTGATTGGTCTGAATCCTGAAGGGGTCTCCCACTCGTAAATGACCCGGGGGAAAAAAAAAAATTCATGACGACTTCACTGGGCCTCCTCTTATTCTTTCATTTTTCTTTCCACCTGTCCTCTTCGTGGAATGGAGCGTCATTCCTTACAGCACAAAATCTGTTGTGCATCTAAGAATGACTATGCTGTGATAGGGATTCTTAAGCAGTTTTACGCGTGAGGCTTGAAATATTAACAGATGATGGTTTGTTCGTTTGGATTACTGCGGAACTGCAGCTCCGTCCCTGCAAGGATTTTATCCTCAGCACTGCACTGATTAAGCTATTTTTCTACAAAGATGGGTAGGTCTAAAATGCTCAAGTTTGCTCAGTGTTATTCCTGGTGGCTGCTGCTGGGTTGCTCCTTCTGTTTCGGCCCCCGATCGTTCATTATGCTTCTGCATGCTGTAAGAATGAAGAGGGTTGCTGTGTTTTAAACAAGGCACCAAGCTGATTGCAAGAGTGGGAGAGAAAGGAATGCAAATTTAGCTTATCAAGCCTTTTACACAAGTGGACTGTGTGGCGGTTATGATTATTAATTTGCTCGGTGTGTTCTGTATCGGCTAATTTTGGGGCTGCTGCTAGAAATAGCTTGAATCTGTTCTTTATTCCTAAAGACTGTGGACAGGCGATATATCTGTTTTAAGGACTTTTAAACCCCAGCTCCCCCAATCCTTGAACCACCATTATTGAGGTTCCCCACCCTTTCTTATGGCTCTCAAGGCCTAACCGTTCCTTTGGAAACGTTGCCATTGGAAACCTATTCATTCATAATACATGAATAGACCCTCCGGGTTGTGAATACCATTGATAAGAGGAGGATGAACAAGCTGCAAGCCATTTGTTCTCCTCAGGCTGTACTTTCAGGCTAGTTGCAGCCCTGGCTGGGTGGAGTTCGGTGATAGTGTGTATCAGCAACGGAGAATTTTGCTCTTTTAGGAATAAATCCTGGGAACTGAACAGACAGTTTACAAGTTTTCCCAATGTCTTTTTCTTGGCCGGGCCACGGAGACGAATAGAGAATTCGGTAACTGTTGAGGAATTCCAGAGCTCATTTGAAGATATATGTAGCAAGGGTGCACTTCCCTATTACATGGCTCTATTTATCTGAAACAACTCTTCTGGAACTGTTATTTGCTGTACCCTAACATTTTTTTTTTCCCTGTTCTAATACTATAGGAAGTTCTTTTCATATGGGTGGGGCCACACCCTGACTTTCGTTCCCAAAGGCATGCATGCATAGCAGGGCAAGGCTTTCCACTAGCTTAGAGAGCCATTGTTTTCTCCTTTCTTTGCTGTATAGTATATTTTGAATGAAAATCGATAGTCATATCTCCAAGCAGAAGGAAAAAGAACAATGTTACTTTTGCGGTGGCTGGAAAGGTAGCAACCCTCGAGCCTCGAAGGGGTGACAAAGGGTATACATTTTGGAAACCTTTGCTGCACTTGATTTAGCAAACCTGAACTGGGTTTCCTGTGTGTGCTTCTGATAGATAAATGGGTGGGGTTTTATGTCGTTTGGTGCAATGTTTCACAACCCTTGGCTTTGCATGTTTAAATTATGAAGTGTAAATACATGGAGAAGTGATTCTCAGGCTTATTTTCAAAGCTCATGCTTCAGCTGCTCTATATTAGATTGTGAGACAGAATGAACCTCCAAAAAGAGCTCTGGCAGTTTCCGAGCTGAGAAGATGCTCTACAAAAAAGAATGTTTTTCTTGTAAAAATAGTGTTACGTTGCAAAATTTCCCACTGCTAATGTATCTGAAACTTACAGTGCAGTTTTGAGGAACTGCTGCGAGTACTGCAGTAAATCAGAATAAATGCTGTCTTTGGCGAAATTCAAAAGCATCATCTAAAATCTCTAGCTTTTCCTCAAATAGTCATTGATTGTACTATTGCTTTCATTGAGTCAATGGGCAAAATCATCCATCTCGTAACTACATCACACTCATCAAAATTGCATCAAAGGTGGAGTTGACTCAGGAAGGCTGCAGAATCCTGGAAATTCCATACTCAAAAAACTTTTTTAAATGAACCCTTGTTCATTTAAAGTTTAAGTAAGAAGTTATTGTACCAAGTAGTGGCCAAAGCTTGAAATGTACTGGTGAAATTCTGTTTTCAGGTGCATGTTTTAAACCTGATTTATGTGAGCACAGGGGATAAATTACAATCATGGCCTGCTGCGTTCCAGACAAAACAGCAAATATTAAAAGCACTTATTTCTGAATTGTTAATGGTTTCTTTCATTGACAAAGCTTAAAGCATGAACATTTGAAAATTAAAGTGACTGGAATGAGCTTTGTGTACGAAACACTAAGAATCACTTGATTTTGCAGTGAGATTGGGGGAATGTAAAAGACTAAGGTGAAGATGAGATGAAATCGATATGAAATTTTTCAGGCAGCAGCAGGATTTTTCCTTGTATAAACACTGTTTGCTGGTGTAGCTGTACTTGGTGGCGGAAAGATGAAATTACAGAAAATATCTGCTTGTTAGAGAACTTTCTTCTGTTAAATGGCAAGCAGCATTCACTGGAGACCTTTCATATCTTAATTACAATTTTTTTTTTTTTTTAATAATCTGTGCTTAGTCTATAACAAAAAAATTATACTGTTCATAACATATCGCTGTCCTTCTTATCAAAGAAGTCTTCCTCCTCCTGATTATCTTGCCTGTTTTGTTTGGGTCCCCGCCCCTAACTTT
>NW_009194546.1:46783-48743 GCF_000690835.1 Fulmarus glacialis | reverse complement strand
GTGGTGAAATGAATTTTCTTTTGAAACACGACTGACGTTCCGCATGTTATACTGCCAAATGCATGAATACATTAATGCATATTTTATAGTCTGCTCTTTCTACTCCCATTTGTGAAAGCTAGGTATTTTGGTTCTACTTCTTGTAAAGCCATTTTTAACTCAAGCTTTTAAAAAGTAACACAGGTTCCTAATTCACCTCCTAAGATTTATTGTCTGTGATTTATGGCATTTAAATACGCGAAATTAATTTGTGCTTATGTAATATTCACATTTTATCTTACTATGGGGAAAGAAATTAAAAAAGTGAAACAAATGATCAATTTTGAAATCATGCATTTTTGGGTCATGAACAAACATTATCTTTTAAAGTATTATAGCAAGTTTTAACGTTGCAGATTCCCCTTTCTTGGAAAAAAAGGAAACGAAAGGGTCCGCCATAAGTGTTGTGCATTGAATTACATGTCAGTTACTGCTGTTGGGTATTTTAATTGTGAATAACTTTATGCTGCTGTACTTGCTAGCACAGAGGTGATTCCCCAGGAACCTGTTCTCAGGGATGTCAGTACAGTGTGTTCCATAATCACTGTCATTGTCCTAGAAATAGCATTTGCTCAATGTAGTAAACCATACCTGTACGGCTCAGGAAGAACAGCGTGAGTTCAGCTTTGCCAGATTAGCGTGCCGTGCATTCAGTACAGGAAGAAGATCTGATGTAACGCTGCCAATAAAATACTACTTGTCACGCAAATCATTGTGGAATTGAGTGACCTCTGAATGAATGACATCAGCACTGAGGCAGAGGGCTTGTTATTTCTGTCTTGGAAAGCCTGAACTGCCCTCAAGCCAAATATCAAATTGTCTAAAATGGATGACTAAAAACTGGGGTAGAAAATGTTTAGGGAAGAAGTTACTACCTCAGGAGTGTACCTGCAGTGAAGGAGCCCAGCTGGGCTCGCTGCTCACACGGAAGAGGAGTCCTTGTCTAGCTGTGGGTGCGGGAGGGCTGGCAGAAAGTGCTGTGACAGAGATGCTGCGGTCGGCTCCCTGGGGATCTAGCCCATTAGAAACCCTGGTACAGAGGAGTTATTGCTGGGCCACCCTGCCGGGGCCTTTGCTTCTCAGATTTTCCTAAAGTGTTTTAGCAGGCAGTTTACTTTTCTCTGAGGTTGCTTCCTTCCTTTTCCTCCCGTCTTCTCTTTCTGCATATTAATTCTGTTGGCTATAATCTGTACCTCCAGCTGAAAAGAAACTAAGTTTTTCTCTTCCTGTGCCTTTTTCCAGGGCAGGAGGAGTTCCAAGCCTGCTGGCATTCCTTTAACATGCGATTTTAATTCTGTCAGTCAGTAGGCTTCTTTCTTACCCTTTTATTTCATGATTTGTATGCCAGAGTTACGAAGAGTCTTCAGTCCTAGAAACATGATTCTTACTACTCTTTCGGCCTAGATTGCCATTTTTCTTGCATTTATTATTTGGATGTGCTTCATGTATCCTTCACCCTACCTTTGCTCATTCTCAGCAGCTCTCAATTGCCTCTTCTTTGCTCAGTCTCTTTTATCGTGAGGATTTTCACTTCACCTACCTCACCCCTGTTGCTGATGCAGAATTTGAGCATTCCCTTCCCAGTGGCTGGCTGGTTCTGGAGGTTCCTTCTTGGGGGCTTCCTGGAGTCCGAACCTACCATATCTTTGGCAACATCAGCACTGATAAGGGAAAAAATTATTAGGTGAACTGTTTTAAAAATCTGTCTGAGATACAGCCATTTGACTGGTTGGTACAGTTCCAGTTTAAGCATTTTGCCAGAGGTATTGTAGACGTAAGAAATCCTATGTTTGTTAGCCCTGGCTGAACCTACTGGCGCAAGAACGTTTTTATCGTGAGATTTCTTTAAAACCAGACAGCCCCGTAACTCTTTCAGTCTAGAGGCAACATGCCTTCCCAGAATGCCTGCTCAGACAGGTGT
>NW_009194546.1:0-46764 GCF_000690835.1 Fulmarus glacialis | reverse complement strand
TTCCCAGGCTCTCATCTGTGATAAACCATTTTAGAAGTTTAATTCTTCACTGTTTTGGTTTTATATGGAAATATGAATTCCTGCATAAGGATGAAAAATGAGTGAATTAGTTGTTGATTTCATGGAGTTTATAAGCCATTTTTCTTCTTTTCTTCTTTTCCCCACCCCACTCCAGCAGTGTGCAGGGTAGAAGGGAACAGGACCCATATGTCAGTGGTCTAGGATGGCCAGTGAAGGCTCCAACATCCCAAGTCCTGTGGTCCGTCAGATTGACAAGCAGTTTCTGATTTGCAGCATATGCCTGGACCGTTACAAGAACCCCAAAGTACTTCCCTGCCTGCACACTTTCTGTGAGAGGTAAGTCCTTTCCTCATGCTGGTAACTAGGTATTTGTGTCATGCAACAAGCACAGAACAATGCATCTTTTAGTGGATGGGGACTTTTCTCTTTACTTGTAAAGGTCATGTTAAGGCACGATAAAGTCTCGGAAGGCTGGAGAGGCAGGGATGTAGAAAAACACTGTTATTTGTGGCAGGCAGGAAGAAGAGACAGCAGTGGAATATTTGGAATACATTCCCTTTATGCAAGAGTAAATGAAAAGTAAATCCAATGAAACTAATGAATACAGTTACAACAATGTGAAAGGTGATGGCAGTCAGAGTTGGGACCTCAAATTAATGGCCTCAAATTTATTTGAGACCGATTAGCCTATAATTAGAAACAATAAAAACCTTTCTTTGTTGATTTATTAAGCAGCGAAATAATTATCCCGTTCTGTCCAAGGGTTAGACATGATATATACTTATTAATAACCTGTGATTAAATGTCTTTATTATTCTGCAGCTTGGTTGACTGAAGTGGAAAAATTCTCTGAAAATACACGTGATAAAACAGCAACCTGCCTTATACTGTATTCAGCTGAATGAATTGAATATACATAGTGATACTTTAACATTATATTATCCATCAAATGGTGGAGAAAATACAGCATCTGCAGAAAAGTTAGCTGAAGAATTATTGGTTAGAGTTCTTTATCTGATGATGGGATGCAACTCTTTGGACTATATATTGAATGGCAGGACAATTTTAATAAATGGTATTTTGTGTGAACATTTAGTTTAGGAGATTTCAACCTCTTAGCTAGAATTGTGGTGTGCATATCTAATTTTGCCCAGGGTGCAAGAAATTGTGGATCTCTGAGTGTGTCAGATGAAATGGTCTTTTATAGAAGAATAGGAAACCCCAACTTTACTGAAGTCAGCAGTGAAACTCTCACTGAAGTCAGTGAAGTCAAGATTTTCACCACCGTGTCTTAAGTTTCTTGACTTCAGTTCATGTGTAAATCCTAAGGTCAGCTTCTGGTTTTCACTGTAATCCTCTTATGCTGATCTGGTTATGGAGAGAGGTTGGAAGAACTCCTCCAATGTACTGCTGATGTACAAAACCCAAGCTCTCCTTTCACAGGGCCCTGTGGGAGGTCAGGGGGAGAGCTGCCAAGGGAGGATGAAGATTGGTGCAAGCAAAGCCCTTGGAAGTGGATAAGAGCTGTGTAGCTGTGCGAGGTCACACTTTCTTGGTTGGCATCTCATGAGGAATTTTAGACTCCTGAAGAACTGCATTCTGCAAAGCTTATGGGACTATACTGAATTGCCAATTGCAGTTGGATGTTGCATGCCCAGCAGCTGTTAACTTGATTTTCAAGGTCAAAAGTGGCACTAACTACCACCTAGACCAGTCTGCTGCATATTGTTGATCACAGAACTTCTGTGTCAGATTTATATTCTCTGAAATTCAGTTCTTCTTAAAAATAAAACAAAACAAAACTCTTAAACAAAACCAAACCCACCCCCCAATCAAACAAAACCAAACAAAAATCTTCCCCCAAAACTCCCCTTAACATAAACTGTGATAACCCAGGACATGCTTCTCTATGTAGTAAAGAGAGCTCTGTTGATTCTGGCTAACTGCCAAATAACTTTCCTAATTTAAATAAATGGAAGAATTTCCATTGGTTTCATTGGGACCAGGTTTTAGCTCTGAAACACTAAACCCACAGATACAAGCTAATAAAGGAGGTTCTATTGGAAAGACCAGGGTCAACCACTGGTTAGTCAGACACAGGTTCAAATACTTGGTGCAATAACTTCATGCCTGTCAAACTTTATCTGATAGTTTATCATTTTTACTACCCTGTGAGCAGGATGCAGTACATGTCTGGAAGCATGGATCCACTCTGCAGAAATATCTCAAAGAAAGGCACATAACTATTAAAATGATATCAGCTTATTGAACTTTTTTCATGTGGCAGAGAAAAAAGACCTAAAGGAAAAAAAAATCCCCATAACCACTTTTACTTCTGAAGCCTGGTGATGTAGCTTTCCTTTTATAAGTAAGGGTAGCACTATTTCAAACCAGTTCTTAAACTGAAGGGAGTTTTTTTCCTCTTTGATGATATTTTGCCTCTCTCTTTCTCTCCTTCCACCTCCCTTCCCCATAGGTGCTTACAGAATTACATTCCAGCTCATAGCTTAACCCTTTCTTGCCCCGTGTGCCGCCAGACCTCCATTCTGCCAGAGAAAGGGGTTTCTGCACTCCAGAACAATTTCTTTATCACCAACCTGATGGATGTCCTGCAACGAACGCCGGACAACAGCATTGAAGAGTCCTCCATCTTGGAGACTGTCACCGCTGTTGCTGCAGGCAAACCGCTCTCCTGCCCCAATCATGATGGAAATGTAAGTGAGATGAACTCCTGTGATACGTACTGATACATACTGACTGGTCTGGTTTGTCATGGATATTTTGTTCTAAAAAGATAGTGGGGGAATTGGAATCACACTAGTTCTTTGATTTTATAATATGTCAACAAAAGACAAGAGATTCTTAAAATTAACTCAAATGCTCTTAGTGGAGCATCTTAAAGTTGTGAGGATATTATTTCATCTTACCAATCATCATGGATGATACTGTCTTTTAGCACATTTGGTCAAAATTTTTGTCCTGCAAGCGCTGAACCTTGTGCCTTTGCCCTTTGCCTCTTTGGGATGGGTTTCCATGGCTCTCTTATTTGTAGATTCAACTATTGCCATGGGAACACGTGGGCTTGTTTAGGCAGTATGCGTCAGGGACCTTATAAGTTTAACTGACCTGCACACTGAGGCAGTACCAAAAGCTGTGTGAGCATATTAACATGGAGCCAAGTAAAAAGGTGTCCTAGCTCAGGATGCTTTGGGTCAGCACAGGCTGGAAACAGAGAGCTTGTGTTTATCCTGCAGTGTTTTGTGCATCTCATGTATCAGTCCTTGGAGGCTGCTTTGTTTTTTTCCCCCACCTACTTTTTTTGCCTGGCATCCCCCCACATACACCCTCAAATCATATCAGTGTATTCATTGGCAAGTACACCCAACTGAGTAAGTATCCCCGGATTATTACAAGAACAGCTCTAACTCTGCTTACTTCACAATTTTCAATGTTAACCTGTGTGGCTTCATGGTAGGTATATGAGCTCCTGTTTCATAGCCAGGCTTATGCAAACATGTAAGTAGACCACATTGCAAAGCTGAGCAATGCTGTGTTGTAAACTGAATGCTGTGCTTCTATGCAAGCCAAGAAATATGTGCCAGTATTTCTGGGAATGTTTTATTTGATACTCAGTTTAGGTATATAGGTGGTATAGGAATAATTCAGCTGATAGATAGTGATTACTCTTACAGAGGAACAGCTCAGTTCCCTCTCCTTTACTGATCTGCTGGAATTAGGTGGACTTGTAGAACTGATTTGCTGTACACTCTGATTAATGAATAACTGGTTTAACTTTTTTAATGTGTACTATAGCTATGTGTGTAGTGGTTACTGATTAATACATTCCTAATTTTTATTTGCATTTTATTGGCTCTCCTTAAAACGAATCATAGTTCTTTTCTAATGTAACAATTGTGATAGGAGCCATTTGATTGTGAAATGCAGAAAAAAGTCAAAATGAGATGTTACTTGTTTTGCATTTTATATTATCAGCTGATGATTCTTTGGGTGTGCTTAGAAAAAAAAACTGGTTTGCCTACAATTAAAAATATGTCACCTTATAGCTCTCTGAGAACTCCCTTCTAGGGAAAGGTGGGTCTGTAAGTCCTCTAAACCAAACTTACTTGGCTTGCCTTGAAACATAGCATGCCTTTTAGGATGCTGAGTAATGTGTGACGGGAATATCTTCTCGTTTCAGTAAGTTTCTGGGAAGGTTGAGGACAGGCTGAGAGTGACTCCAATTTAAAGCTTTGTGAGCTAGGAAATTAAAAGCTAAAGTGCACACATTAGTCCTTGTGATGGGAGGAGCTGAGATGAGCTTTGGGGAGAGCTGCTTCAGGCTGGCCAGGTGGGTCTGGCTGATGGGCAGGGTGTGCAGGGCAAGGTGCTGGGCACCTTACGCCTGACTGAGGAAATGGGCTTTTGTTGGCTTCATGGGTACACAGCACAAGGGCACTGTGTGGCAAGTGCCTGGCTGCTAGCAGCTTTGCTGGGGGCTTCAGGGAGTGAGAGAGGACTGAGGTGCTAGCTGGAGGAGAATACCTTCACAGAACCAGCAGTCATTCTGCATTGAATCTTCTCTCCGTTAATTTTTACATACTGCTTGGGGGAGGGTCACACACATTGTATTTTTACTATCAAGGGAAAAATTTGCCCTGAGTATATTTCATTTAAATATTACCAGATTTTCTTTATATTAGCGTGGAAATAAGTTTGCGTTTAAACAAGTTTTTTCAATCTCTCCAGCCATGCTGGATTTAAACCTCTCTGATTAAGATCAGATAGAAACTGATGCGCAGATACTTTCTCATTGGCTTGCCTGTCTGCTTGTAACTTAGCCTTCCTCAGGCCATGTAGATTAGATACTTTCCCTTCCAATTGGTCTCTTATTCCCACCACTCATATTTTCCATACGTCTGTGTGCATCCTACTCCTGTGCACATCCTCTCATCCTCTGTTGTGGCATCTTTGTTGTGTGTGTTCTTATGAAAAATGAAACTTAGCTTGTAGTATCTTAACATGAGAGATGTTTTCCTGTGCTTGAACTATAAACAAATGCTTCCTCATATTCACCCAACACAGAGCACAAATGTATGTTCTTGTTAAATTGGGGTAATAGGGCACATATGTTATGGAAGTTTTGAACCTAACAGAAGATTCTTATCTTCTATCTACATATTAAAAGAAAATTGGCTTTATTCTCAGCTGCTAAACACCTGCAGCTCTTGTTGGATGTAAGCATCCTGGTTTGGAAACATTGGTCTATAATAACTTAGGGACCAGGTACAACAGCCAAGACAGGGAAGGCTGTGAAATTGTACGTCCATTACTTCATAATATGTAATGAGTGGTGTAGCCTCTTTGCAGTCACCCATCCGGAAAAGTCCATGCTTGGGTTTTATTTGAATTTGAAGTGAAAGCCAGCCCAGAGTCTAGGATCCGTGCCTTTACAGGTGCAGTGTATTTTCTGCCTATAGAGTATAACAAAGAGCATACCCAATATTAAATTAAACGCTTGTAACAAGAGAGCAATGCCTTATCTCTGACTAGCTTTTTCTCAAAAGATCATAGACTAGCTTGGCAACTTGACAGGTATAAGATCTTGTCTAGAAAAACATTTCCTGAACTTGTGCAGGTGTTGCTTACGGCCTGTATGCTTCTCTTAGAAAAATAAAAAAAGCACCTATCCTTGATATTCTGATGAAGTCACTTCATAACATACCTTTTAAACCTTGTTTTTTCTCCTCACCTCTGTACTTCCCACCATTGTCACTTACTCGTGTATCCCATTAAAGTGTAATCTAGTTTCTTCTGTACTCTGCAATATTCAGTGTGTCATTGAATACTAAATACAAAATTCAGAATGTCGGAGTTAGATTCTTAATGAGCATTAGAACTAATAAACTGAACTCACTGCTGGCGAAATTTTGTTCTGCCTCACAAGGAACATTTAATACAGTTAGGAAGCAATAGGTGACTGATACAATAATATCTGACTGAATTGGGAAGTCATACAAGAGTTTTGGGTGGTTCACTTGTATGTAAGTATGTTGTTTAAGTCATTATAGTCTTACAAAACTTTTTAAAAAATTTGCTTAAAGCTTTCAGGTTTACTGCATGGGTAAGGCAAAAGCTAGGACTAGGGAGAACAAAAGCCCACATTCTAAATTTTACCAGGTATCTGGGAAGTGCCGTCAGGTAATCCAAACTTATATTCTTCTAAAAGCCAAAACATACAAAGCTAAGGTACACATTAGCCCTGAGACAGAGGAATTAAACATGTGTGTGAGATGAGGAAGAAGGCTGGCAAGGAGCAGACTCATCCTTTTTCTTTGGACTGCTGTTTTAATTCAAACAGATAGAAAGCAGAGGATGAACAATGTGATTATTCAAATGTGATTTTAGATAAGGGCGGCTTGTGATTGGTGAGAGCCATTTTCTCGAGACCTGAACTTTGAAGGTCTGGAATTAGTGTCCTTTGGCCTTTGTGAAATATAATTCAGAAGTACCTGCATCCTTGATTATGCAAATTAAAAAGTTTCTGTAAATTCAGTTAAATTACAGTAGTGAAGATATGCATGGGTCTCTAATTAGATCACTGTGCTGAAATATGCTGGTCAGGTTTAAGGTGGGAGTTAGTGGATGGGATTTCAGAACCAGTGGGTATTAATTCACATTTCATTACAGCTGATGGGAATGTTCTCATTGACCAGTGGAAATACACCTGAAGCCAGTGTTGGATGCCATAGTATATCCTGCCCAAGAGTTCTCTTCAATTTGGAAAGGAGGGGTTCAGGCAAACATTTTTTTCTGAGATGTTTTGTGAAGCAAACCTGTTATCATGAAAAGCTTTCTGGGAAAGTCACAAAATGTGATGCCCATGTTGGGCATTGAGGGGAAAGAGGAAAAGCCAGTAACACATGTCTGTTTGTAGTTAGAAATTAATCTTACGTGATTAAGAAATGATAGACAAAATGTTAGAAAATAAGCTTATTTAGGCACTTGAAGCCTGAATCATATTAATATTAGGTTTTCTTTTTCCTTCAGCTATGGCACAAAGATTTTAATGGGAAATGAAAGCTGCCTCACTCAAAACATCTTGAATTTGACTGAGGCAAAGACGACTATTTCTATGCAGACATACACATTAGGTCTTTGTGGTCTGCTTGCTATTAGCATTCTAGCTTACGTGATTCTCTGGTGCTTGAATAAAGAGGAAAAAAGTTGATTAGGCGAAACTTTAATATGCCAATGAGATGCTTTCTTTCTTATATATGTTGCTGCAAATATAATGTTTATTATGAGGTGTTCAATAGGAAACAGAAATATGAAATTATTCTAAGCCTTGTATCCAAAGATAAAAATATTTAATAAGTAAAGGGCTTGTTAAAATATCTTGAACCTAAGCATTAAATTATGAAGAGGAAGAAAGATGAACTTTAGACACTCATTCAAAAGAAATGAAATTTTTTGACCATATAAAAAGACTTAAGAGTTTCTTAATAAAATATTGTTCATTTTGGTTGTTTCTGGTTGCAAAGTTTTTAAGCCTTTGAAAAGAATTTAAATCCTAAACTCTGTTTAACTTATTTCCTCTATGTACTGTAAGACTGTGTCACATCTTAGTGCCTACCAAAGTAACTATCAGGCCTCAGAGGATCTACTACTCTGAGACTGCTAAATTCACAGTGACTGGTGTAGTATTGATGTGGTTGTCATTGTTCAGAAGATCTACTTTTTTTTTTTTCTTGCTGATATATTTGATCTTACAGTTTATTTGGAGCAGCTTTTAAATTTTCTCTAAAGTGGCTTACACGAATGGCCAACAAATGACTAAACCCTCATTGCATGTGAATCCCTTATCTTGTGAATTGAGATAAGATAGAAGAATGGGAATATGATGGAAAGGAGCTTATCAGAGGAAAATCCCTATTAATGCTAATAGCCACATGCAAATCATGGTTCTTACTTCTCCCTCCTAATTCTCAAGATGTTTTGGAGCAGCCAGCTACTTTGCACAGTGCTGTTACAGATCCCTCTGCTCACCTGAAAACAGTCAGTTGTACACAACCATCTTGTTCTCAACCAACATCTCCAGCACAACCATCTTTGTGCAAGAGGTCTGATTGCCAGAAGCATCAGCCGAGTTATTCAAGATTCTGATGCTATGTTCTGAATGCAAGAGAGCTTCCAATGTCTTGCTTTGACGCATATACTACGAGCTTCCTTATATACTTGTAATAAGCCTAAAGTGTTTTGTGCTCAAGGACTTCCTAGCTGTAAAAGAAAATCTCATGCCAAGTTTGCGTATATATGCATTATTTTAACTAACGTATGATTTTGGGCACAGCGCTTTTCTATTTCTTTTCCTTCATGAATATATTCAGAATTTGGGGTATTTATTACATGTAAAGATCTTTTTTTATCTTCAGACAGCATCTTACTGGGTACATAACAGGTTGAAACAATCTCCTCCTCTTTCAAGTGTAGATCAGCACTCTTACTGTAATCTCAGATATGAGGTTTTGATGGTTTTAAGGGATTAGTAATGGGATATGGAGATTTTTCGCTGCAGCAGGTTGGTTCATTTAGGGTGCTTTTCTCTAGCAAATAAACATGCTGTTTGGTGAGCTCTGTTGAGTTTATGTTCCTTGGATGACCCTGTTATGAAAAACAGCCTAAGTTTACACTTTCTTTGGCTGACCCTCTGGGGAGACTAAGGATCGAGTTAGTGAGGGGGCTTGAATGCCCTGGTATTTTGAGTTGTTTCATGGAGTACTTGAGAGAGACACCAAAATTTACTATTACACAGTATAAAGATGATGTTAAAGCCAGCCTTGAAATCCAGCATTCTGTCTCCCAGGCTGCTGTTCTGATAGAATAAAATGCATTCAAACCAGCATTTTGATATGAAATATATAAGAATAACAGCCACCTTTTAGGCAGTAAATTATTGGTGTCTAAGAAAGGAGAAACTTTGTCTCAGAGCTTGGATAATAACATGAGTTCAAGACACAGTAAGATGTGCTTTGAGCGATGTTACTGCTGCCATGTTTGAATTCAGAGTTGTGCACTTTTCCAGGTGATGGAGTTTTACTGCCAGTCCTGCGAGACAGCCATGTGCCGCGAGTGTACAGAAGGAGAACATGCAGAGCATCCCACGGTACCACTCAAGGATGTGGTGGAGCAACACAAGGCTTCCCTCCAAGTCCAGTTGGATGCTGTCAACAAAAGGTATGGAGACGCCACTGATTATTGTCCATTTTCAGTTCTGCCACTGGCTTCCTGTATTACCTTGGGTTTTAATGTGCTGGTGCCATGGACCTCTACCTAGAAAACAGGGATAGTGAGGCTAGCATAAGGAAAAAAATCCATTGAGTGTGATGTGCTGAGGGATAACAGAAAAGAGCAGAAGATTCCTATCTGTCTTTCACAAACCAGAGGCCATTAGAAATGCAAGTGTCCTCCAAAGAAGGGGCATAAAATGTTAAGGAGAAAAGTACTAGTCAGTCATGAATTTCATGATAAATTAATAGTACCGGATGCTTAAAACACTAGTACAAACACTATGGTGGCAGAAAGGCTAAAAAAAAAGAAAAAGTGGGGTAGATCTAGTTGTATCTTCCCAAGTAGATATATTTGCATAACAGACAGAGGATCCAAGGCCTCCTTGCTGGAAATGCCTGAAGTCTAATGGATTTCCACAAGGGAGGGCCCTGGCTTAGCCTTATTTTATCAGACCAAAACCACTATGTGGTTATAAAAGGAATGAACTTTTGGGAAATGACCGAGTTTAAAGACAGCCTGCTGATGAGATTTTTTCATCAAAAGATATCAGGGCAAGAGCCAATGTTTAATGACTTTTGAAACAGCAATCTTTGTAATTTAATCCCTCCCTCAGGCTTCCAGAGATCGACTCAGCACTTCATTTTATATCTGAAATCATACACCAGTTAACCAACCAAAAGGCTAGCATTGTAGATGACATTCATTCCACTTTTGATGAACTCCAGAAGACTTTAAATGTGCGAAAGAGCGTGCTGCTTATGGAACTGGAAGTGAATTATGGCCTTAAACACAAAGTAAGATGCATGTTTTGTTTCAGTGAAAAGCTATTAATTTAATCGGGCAGTTTTTACAAATGATGCAGGACACCAGTTTGATAAATTGTGTCTGAGACCCAGAGGAGAACTTTGTTTTCCTGAAATCAAGTGCTGCAGAGCCTCGCTTGTGGGTGCCTAGCCTCATAAATGGAATCCAGACCCTGTATGGGCAGGTAGCCCTTTGTGCATGGTGTGTGAGTATCTAAAATGGCCAACACACTAAGCGGGAGTCTGCTTAAAGCCAACAGGTTGATGTGCAGATGACAATAAAGGAACACCAAAGGAAAGTCTGAAATCCTTGGGCTGCAATCCTATGAACCCCCCCCTGAAGATACAGGCCAAACAATTTCTGCTGAAGAACTGAACAAGGCTTACGGTTTTGCTTTAAAGCACTGTTTTCCTTTCAAATGCCTGGTAACATATTTCATGTTAGATGTCACTGGATGGAACACATAAAGATTGCAGGGACATCTGACTTTCTCAGAGGAATGCAGAGAGCAATAAATTCCAGAACTGTATTCACTCTTTTACTTCCTATCTGGATGATTGAATCTTGCATTTTTCCCCCTGTATTGTAGACTAAGCTTCAGAGGAAGAAAACAGAAATCTGCCTTTTTACAAAGAGAAGCCTGTAGCCTGATAGGTAGGGTTTTTGTTGAGGATTAGTAAGTCTGAATCAGGCAAATGAAAGAATTTAGTCCTTGTCTTCCTGGGCATCAGTTGTTTTATATAAAAGAAAGATCTCTTCCCTCAAAGCAGCCTTTAAAAGAAACTAGCATCAACAACTGGCGTTTCAAAAGCGCCTGATAATATTGGCATCTTTGGGCATTCTCTGTGATTACTGAGCAGCTTGAGCATCTCTAGATGTCTGAAGCAGAGGAATGCTGCATTCCTGGATCTGGAACAGGCTTGATCATTAGGAAGGTATTGAACTGCTGGGGCTGTGAAAATGGAGGAATTCTAACATGTGCACAAGATGTGTACTTTCAGGTACATAGGGAGCCCAAAACCCTAGGGGCACAGAATTCAGTCATCTCCAGAGCTAAGTAGCAGCTGAGGACCTTTTAGCATCAAAAATTTGGACTTAGATCCCAGGTTCATGTAAACATATCCAAGATATTACAAAAACTTATTTTCTTCGCAAACAGATATACTCAGTGTGTGTACAAAGTTCACACAAGATGGAATATGATGTTAAATTATCTTATTGTTGTTTAAAGGGATTTAAAATAGTTTAAAAATTATTTTGAGCGTTTTACAAAGCTGCACATAAGCAGTAGAAGAGGCATCTCCCCTGTTTGTATAAAAAAGAGTGATTGGAATTGGATTTTGTTTTTGAATGAATTGTAGTCCTGCAAAATAATTCAAACCCAATATTCCATCATTCTGATCATGTACTTTGCAAAAATGAAAAAACGAAAGGGTTACACTTTACTAAAAGAAAGTTGGCAATTCAGTTTCAGTTGTCCAATGGACTGAAAGAGGCCTCATGTAAAATACTCTAAACATGTTTTAAATATTAGTTATGGTAGGATTGAATATTTTCCATCCTTGTAATGAAAGAAAACTATGTTGAGAAAATAATGGTTTGAAAATGTAGCTGCAAATTGTTTTCCTCCTCAGTTTGTGGTTTGTTATCCCAAGCATATAGGTTTTTGTCATCCTGGGACTTTATTAGCTATGTTATCTGTTTAACTACTTATGTCCTGGAATAACAACAAGGCAGATTATAAATGCCTTGTATTGAATCCTGAGAGATTTGTAGATGCCTAGAAAAACAGATAACTTGAAATTTCAGTGTACTCTTGAAATTTGTTCATTCTGTTTTGCTTTCAGAAGATTTTGTGTTGTTATCACTTTCCCATATCAGTAACTCATCAGCCTGGATTTTCTCCAGTGGGTGAAAAGCAGATAACTTTGTAAAATTCAAAAGAAAAATGCCCTTAGAATGCAGTGTCATTACATGGTGTGTCTCAGCAAGGGAGGAGTATCTCATAGCAATAAATACACCCAGTCTCTAAGTTTACTTTAAAATCAATTGAAATGTTTCGAAAATATTTACTTTACAGTGATCATCAACAAAATAACTTCTCTGATCCACAGAGTTCTAGTTCTTTTCTGTAGGAAAAACATACCACATGTGTGACTGGGTACTTTGGTTTGGGGATTTTGTCAGTGGAGAGTGTGGGGGGTAGCTGGAATGTACAGGCTTTCCTGACTGTCATGAATTTCTCTGCTAGGTTGTTATAATTCAGGGACCCTTTTTCCAATTCATTGCAAAACTGGTTTAAAAAAAAATGTTAGCCTTGTTCCCAGCCCACACCTAACAATTTTGAGGTCAATGCTGTTTTAAGGGTTTTAGACTGAGGGCCAGAACTGAGCCTATAATAAAAACTCTTTCTCAGTCTTAAATATAGAGTAGCTACTTGCTGCCCACCAGAATTTCAGGCTACTCAACCCTTCCCAATATCCACAACCCATCCTTTACGTTTTGCTTTCCTGCCTGCTGAAACTGGGGAATCAACTTACCCGCTTCTGCTGGGGAAACTTTTCCTTTCTTCACTTAGTTAGATCAGGAATCACATTTTTCTTCAGGATGGATGTACAGATCTTGAGAGTGCCTTCTTGTCCATCTCCATAGAGGAGTAACCCAAGGCTTCCCTTGGCTCTGAAGAAATAGTTTCAAGAAGTTTCTTGCAGCCTCCCTTATTAATGGGCCTGATGACTCCAAAATATCTCTATCTCTGTGCACATAGCTCAATTCCCAGTAACTATCTCATTAATTGTGACAGCTGAGATTTAGATGGAGCAGGGTTCAAACTTCTACATTTGTGGGGGTTTTTTTTTGCAAAAAAAAAAAAAAAGACAAGACAGACAGATGGGGCAATATTTCAATCTAGTGTGACAGTGGATCTGTGAAGCCTTGAAGACCCAAAACAGGGTACGTTTTTTGTGTTGCAGCATGATATTCCAGGAACATTTAGCAATCAGTGTGGTACTTACTCTAAAATGAAACTTTAAAATAAACTCTAACATAAAGCACTATAAATTGGGTTTCTACAAAGGCCTTCAGATATAAAGCATGCTACATATTGCTAGGACAGTTCTTGTAACATGATGCTGATCTGGTGTTTGGTAATGCACACAGGTCCTCCAGACACAGCTGGATACTTTACTTGAAGGACAAGAAAGCATTAAAAGTTGCAGCAACTTTACGGCCCAAGCCCTCAACCACGGCACTGAAACCGAAGTTCTGCTGGTGAAGAAGCAAATGAGCGACAAGCTGAATGAACTGGCTGAGCGGGACTTCCCGTTGCAGCCACGTGAAAATGATCAGTTGGACTTCATAGTGGAAACGGAAGGCCTGAAGAAGTCCATTCACAATCTGGGTACTATTTTAACCACCAATGCTGTTGCCTCTGAAACAGTTGCCACAGGTGAGGGACTGAGGCAGACAGTGATCGGACAGCCCATGTCCGTTACCATCACAACTAAGGACAAAGATGGGGAGCTCTGTAAATCTGGGAACGCTTACCTCACTGCTGAACTGAGCACACCTGATGGGAGTGTAGCGGATGGAGAAATACTTGACAATAAAAATGGCACTTACGAATTTCTGTATACTGTTCAGAAAGAAGGGGACTTCACTTTGTCACTGAGACTTTATGATCAACATATCAAGGGCAGCCCATTCAAACTTAAAGTGGTCAGATCAGCAGATGTGTCCCCTACCACTGAAGGGGTTAAGAGGCGTGTTAAATCTCCTGGCAGTGGTCACGTGAAGCAGAAAGCTGTGAAAAGACCTGCGAGCATGTACAGCACCGGCAAAAGAAAAGAGAATCCCATTGAAGATGATTTGATCTTCAGAGTAGGTAGGTGACTTGTCTGCTACCTATTGACATACTTAAAAATAGTTCAGGGAAACTGGATGAAAAAATCTAGACGTTAAATTATTTTAAGGTTAAAGCTGTAACTAGAGCAACCTGATAATACCTTTAGGCCTCTTGACTTCTGTTCATATGTAAATTTTAAAAGCACATACTTAATTGGAATTTGAGTTGAGAAATGCATGCATTTGATTTGGGATAAAATATTTTACCACCTCTTCTGTACTCTGTTGGGCATCATAAAATGAAAATATAATAACATCGATGCTTCAGATTAGATGAAATTACTTCTTTAAAAAGTTGCATGGCAAGAAGGGAAGTAAAAGGACTCCTTCTCTAAAACTATTGCCCTAAAGATTAATCTAATTAATTAACCTGGAACTATACATGCTAAATCCTGTGGCCATATATAATTATTTCGTTACGTCAGCATAAGACAAAATTACAATTTCCTTTATTTGCCTTTTTCCCCCAATATCTAAAGATGTTTGGTTCTTTATATAGTGTAATGTTATCTCTAAATCTGTGGAATGCTAATGCTTGGTAAAAATATAACATCTTGGTGTCATTTACTGTGATTTTCTTTCAGGTCTTTTGATGTACTCTTTTTAATAATAATTCATCATTTTAAAAGTCTGTGCCATGGGGTATTGTATTTATATAATATCTGCTTATATAGTTAGAAAATAATTCTCACTTTGCACAACTAAAGAAAAAAGCAAGTTAATTCTTAATAGGTACAAGTCAGGATTTCAGCAGTATGTGTTACCAAGTTTGACAACCAGTTGGTAAGATGGCTTTCCCCTTTGTAGCAGAGAATGGATGGTGGTTAATCCTGGAGGTTTTTTTAGTAATTCTATTGAAAATTGATCTGGACACCATTTGTCAGGTGGTTAACCCTGTCCATTTGATTTCTCATCTGTCAGTTTTTCAAACAGATTCCTTGCTTTGATAGGGAGTACATGCAATAACATAATGGTTTTACATCAGAAAATGTACTCAGCAAGCGTGCTTTGCTTGCTGAAAAGGACAGTACAACGTAAGCTTTGGATGAAGCCACTCATAAAATGACCAGCCTTTCCCAGATGGCCAATGCATTTTCTAGTAAGGTAAATGACCCCATAAATATTACAACTCAAAGCATTTTTTACAGAGGCAATGATATCCAGCTTTACTGTTGCTAAGGCTAAATTTTATGGTGTCTGCTGAGTCAAAAGTTAGAAATATGATGTAGAGCAACTTATACTGAAGTCGAGCCAGCCCTACTAGGCAGTAACCATGCTTATTGTCCAAAGCTGGTAGGCGACCTTTGTTAAATTAGCACCCAGACATGGCCCTTCCTCTAGCAGGAGGGTGTTCTTGTTGCAAAAGCTATTGCTGTAGTCACCACGGACAGAGTCCTTGATAGCAATCCCATGGGGAGAGAAGCCCTTGCACAGGGCAGAGAGATCAGCCTCAGGCTCCTGGTGGAATGGAAAGGGGCCTGTGGCTCTTCCCAAATGCAGTTTCACTGCTGGTACTGGTAAGAGTGGCAGAGGGTATGTATAAATGTAGCCTAGATCTTTTTTGGGCCCTGTTTTGAGGCAGGGTTAAACAAAACAGTTAAGAATAATGTCTGAACCCTGTCTAGAAAGAAAACATCTCTCTAATCTCTTCTGGAACAGTTGTGACATGTTGTGTGCTAGACAGAGAAGGGGCTGGATGGACAGATTCAGGCAGAAAGAGTCTGTGGGTCTGCAGCAGGTAGGAGCAGGATAGGAAAGCCTGCACAGGTACACTGTGCCTGGGAGTAACAGGGGAGCTCTGTTACCCATTGTGGCTGACACCTTCACTGAATGCTAAGGCCTCTTGTTCACATATATCAAGCATTAATTTGTACTGGTGTGGAAATCATAGATCTAAATACTTAAAAAAAAAAAAAAGACATGTCCTGAAATTATTTAAAAACTGTTAATATTCTTATTACAAAGCTTTTGGTATGGATTAAAGTGATTTCAGGTTGTAATTTCTGCTTCTGTATCCCTTGCTTCTAGTGAGCAGTTTCTAGCCTGACTACCAAATAGCAGTATGGCTCTGGTTTTTTAACTATTCTCTCCAACACACCATAAACTCTAAAAGTCTTAAATGTTTTCCAAAAAGTGCAGTGCCCTTTCTTTCTGTTGTGATGCAATCATGACCATGTGCTTTATTTTGGAGTTCTGCCTCCTCCCCTTCTTCACCACTCTACCCCCCCAAAAAAAGAAGAGAAAATAATTAGAACAAGAGCTACGCATGTTTCAGAGCTTTTGCTTGATGAAACCTCTCAGGAGTGCCCACATTTGGGATATATGGATCACTATTTTATTGAAAAACTGAGCTGAGTAATACTTCATCTTATTACATGTTCAGTTCTCAGCCACTCATTTCACAGAATGACCCTGCAAAGAGATGACCCTCTGGGCTTCTGTGGGCTTATATATGCATCATCTGAAAGGTCTCTTAATGATGCAGCTGTAATGCTCTAGCTTTTTACACTCTTCTAAAATACGCAAAATTAATGAAGACTGGTAAAACTTCTGACATTTTCACAGGGATTGCCGTAATGGATTTAAGAGTTCGTGTAGTTCCAGTTTCAGCTCACTTTGAAAAGTTAAGGTTTGGTTCATTTGTTGATAAGGTAATGTAAAATAAAGTTTATCACTGTTTTGCAACACAACTGTGTATCTCTATTTTGAACCCATTGTTGAATTCCTCTGATAGCCCTGGCCAAATCCAGATTTGTATTTTAAACTGGGCAAGATAAATCTTATATTTGGGCTGCCAGAAGCTCATACAGCTGTGTTGGAGAACCATACCATAATATTCCTATGGGCATCCAAGTATTCAGAGTATGCTATTATATATATGCTGATATATGGGCTTTTATGCACAAGTAAATTGATCAGCTCCTAGCAGGAGATTGTTCTTGTGCTAGTATTAACAGAGATAGCATTAATACAACATTAGTACAGTTAAGTGCTTTCATTCATGGGGAATTGTGCGTTGTATCTTTTGCCAATTCCATGTTATTCATGGCTTTTAAAATGGCACGTGGTTCTATTCAGACATTTTAAGGTCAAGCTATTGACTGCACATTCATACATTCGTGTAATTCATTATTTACAAGAACAGAGTATTTCGTGCTTCCTCCTCTTCTCTCTCAATAATTTAGATCGTCAACCTCTTTTTTTTATTTTTTTTAAACAAGTGTGATCTCCAAGAGTGTGTCCATGCAGTATCTGTGTAGCTATCTATGTATCTATGTACTTAGTTTATACAAAGGCAAACAAGAATGTGCTTATGATACCCAGAAAATAGTTGTTGCACAATGGTCTTTGCTACCTCTACAAGTGGTAGGAAGCACTGAAGTGAGAGGGAAGGCTCTTTTCCGTTACCTTGCTTTTGTGCCTTAGACCCATGCTGAGCAGAGGTAAACGGAGGGAGGGATGTTCACAGTGTCAGCCACTTCCACCTTCCCTGGTAAATCTCTCCCACGTCCTCCAAAGGAGGGCTAAGAGCCACGGGTGGCATCAGTTAGCTACTCTGTCCAGGACACCGTCTTGTGCTCTAGCTCTGCCATGCTGTGCCGTATGCCTTGGTATTTTTTCTCTTCTGGCACTTTTCATCACTGAGTTCTTTGACACTGTTTAGCAGTAATGGTGCTATTTCCCACTTTAACTGCTTCTTCTCTTCATTTATTTATACTTGGGATTGGCATTAGATACAGCCAGATGGAGAGTTGGCTCTCTGCTAGAAGGCTCAATTTTCCTTTTCCTCAGACTGTGTTTAGTTGTCTGTTCAGTCATGTAACTGAGCATCTAAGTTTAGCTGGTACATTTAATGTGTGTAATTCACTCTAATTAAAAAAAAAAAAAAGAGGTGCCTTTAACAGTACCTTCTGTCAGCCTTCTTACCAGGTGCAGATGTCATCTTCTGGTCTGTTATCAATGCTGAAAGCAAACAGGAGCCTTATTGTGAATCTACTCCACATGAACAATGCCTGCGTAATAATAGCTTTAGTGCAGTTTAAAAGGAGGCTTAGGAGGAGCAAAGGGATTCTTGATCAGGTGTTTCTTCTTTAATTTTCTCTGAAGGCCTTTGCCTGAAACTCTGTATTGGATTGTCCTGTTTGAAAGGAACAGGGCTGCCTGTAGCTATATACTTTTTGAGCTCTTACAAAAATACAAGTGGGTTATATGGGTACACATCTTCTTGAAAAACCGTGTATTTTTCCAACTGCAGTTAGCCCCCTTGTATGGATGGTCCAGAGGAACTTTCTCCCCTATAGCAAGCAGCACCTGCTTCCTCCCATTCCCCTGTCCCTTCTCTATCTTTCCAGCAAGGTCCTGTCCTGGACAAATTACAGCCTGGCTAAGGACATTGGAAAAGGAAGGGGTGTGTATGTGTAGTTGTTCCCTGTAGTGCAGAAGTATGATACATGAAATGCAGAGGCCCCGCTGACCCACTTTAATCAGTTGTTCTTCATTTTCTATTTCAGAACATTAATAAGTAGTATGAAATAGCGAGAGGTTTTCCATTCAGAATTTATATTTCTGTAGAAATAGGAAAGCCTAGTAATGGGGAAATAGAATTTCATTTTCCAGTTTATTAGCTCAAATCCCTCCGAGGCTTGTCATGAACTCTTTATGGGTTTGTGATGGCCAGTGTGAAATTTGGCCAGGCCTACATTGGCATAGTTTTGCAGTCAAACCTGTATTGGGCGGGGGCTGAAGAAGTCTGACATCACATTGCTGGCAAAATCCCCAGCGTGGGTCTGATGTCCTGACGACAGAGACCTGGTCTGGGTTCGACTCATGTTGTTCGGGGTTTTGCTGCTGTACCAGCGAGAACTGCTTCTGAGGTGCACCTACCCCTAGGATTTGTGCATACCTAGCTGTGGTGGCAGGGGCTCTGCTGCACAAGCAAGGCTTGGAGGTGGTCTTGGCCAAGCTGTTAGGGACAGATGCTGTGTAAAGCAAATTAATACAAATCAGCCCAAACTTCACTACCAACAGTGTATGGGAGTATCTGCCAGAATTCCTCTTTAAAGGTTACAAACATTGTGTGCCTTCATCCAACAGACTGACTGATTTTAAAACTTAGATTTGCATGGGAACTTGGATTAGAATCACTGACATTTATTTTACAATGAGCACGTAGCTTGTTAACAATCTGATTCGGTGCAGCTTTACCACAGAGCCTTTTGTGTTTCAGCTGTATCTATTATGGGAGAGGGCATCACATCCTAATAACGTGTAAGGTCTGACTAAGGAAAAAAGAAGCAAGGCTAGGGAAAAAGAAAACAACTCCTTGATGTCTGTGCAGTATGCAGTATGTATGTAGACCTTTCCATGCTTACTTTTATCCTTTTTTTCAGTGCCACATAGAGAACAGTCCAAGAAGAAGTATTTGAAGCGTTGCAGGCAGGAAAGAAATGGTGCTTACACAATATGTTATGGCTACTTGCAACCTCTAAAGTCTCCCCATTAATCTGCAATCTTTCTGCAGGGTTTTTGTCTCTCCGAATCCATTCCCTTCCTGCTGGGGGCAGTGACATGGCTTTTCTTTCTGTTTTAGGGAGCTGGTAAATCTAGGTTAGCAAGCAGGGAGGTTATTATTCATATTAGTAAAACTTAGAAAGCAAAAAATGCTCTATCTATTACTATGAGCATCAAAAATGTACATTGTACAACAGGTTTGTCCAGATGCTCAGCACTTACAGAGCAGATTCTTACTGCAGTTATATGATGTAATTTTTAACATCTCCTGTGATGTTAATGGGCTTTTAGATTTTTTTTTTCCTTCTTTTCGGTGAGATTCAATCTGGCCTGTATTGTGCAATAATAAAAGATTGAAATTATGAAGCATTTTACGTTAGACTGTCTTGAGCTGAAAATGGATGCTCTTTTGTTGAAAGCATATCTTCAAAGCTAAATTAATTGGTTTGTGCAGGCTATGCTCAGTAAACCAGAAGGAATTAGATAGGGCTAAGGCAAGTCTGATTGTTTATTTGGAGAACTGTATACAAAGATGGTATAAAAGGAGCTATTCCACAGGCCACAGATCTGCTTCCTAATAACTCTCTTCAGCCTGCTCTTTTGAAAACTCTGCTGTCCTCTCCCAATCCCAAGCAGCTTGCCACAGAAGTTGCAGTAAAATGGCTTTTCCTCCTTTGTGCCTTGCAGTGGCTCAGAACAGGAGGGAGGTAAGGCTGGGCAAAGACAGGATGCAGCCTTTTATCTCCAAACCAGGCTGCTTGGGAAACACTGGCATGAGGATCCCACAACTGTTCCCTAGCCCCAGCCCTGTGCGTTTGAAATGTTGGTGTCTCCCTAGGCTGAGGAGTGATGGGTGACTGCACATGACTGAGAGAAGAGAAGACAAAGCATGGGGTGTTTTGATAGAGAGGGGTGGTTTCTTGCAGTGAAAGATTTGCTGAAGACTCTCTCTCAGGCAGGTATGTTTATAAAGCAGGAATCTCTGCTTACAGGAAGGAGCTGTCATCCTTTGGTATTACAGTCAGCTGCAGGAGCCTGCTTTTCCAGAGGCTGACTACTTTAATTCAAGCTTTCCTCTCATCATCTGAACTGCTGCCACTGCCTGTGCTTGGATTCAGATCTTTGCTGGCATAGTGAATTATTCAAATCAGAAAGTTCAAAGTTATCTATTTTCCTCTTGAACATAAGTTATGAAATAAGCTGTGTTTCACTAACCTCAGCTTTCTTCTTCAGAGAAATTTGTGCCACTGCAGAAGGGACCGTATAAAGGCCTGTGTGCAAATTAGGACCTATGTGATGGGTTTAATAGCTGCAAAGTGCTATGTACAAGGACATTGCATGGAGCTGAATTTCATCTGCACGCTGTGCTAATAAATTACTATTTCTTAAACTTACTGTGAAATGTGACTATAGCATTCACGGGTAATTTCTTCTATTTTTCCTTTGATGTATGTTTACAAGGTCCCACTGAAGAACACTCTGAGTAACTCTTTATATAGGTCTCTCTTATCTTTAAAAATGAAATTCCTTGACTTTCAAGGATATTTTTCTAAGGGTAAAGAGCATACATTCCATAATGTGTGTGCTAGTTGGTTCCAGATGCTCTAGCTTATGCCTCCTCTTTTCTAACAAATGTTTTCCCTTTACTCTCAGTAGTAAAAGGAATGTTTCTCCCTTTTCATCCATTGTCTTTGGCTAAAAGGCAAAAAGGAAACTTATCATTAGCATATGGTGGAAAAAAATTACTGTGTGCATCCCTCAGGCACTGCTCATTAAAAGAATACACAGAAATGGCTCAAGTGTGGGTAATGTAATTGGTATATAACTCACTATTCCCTGAATATGTACTTTCCCTTTGCAGTACAAAAATTGAGAAGTATTTGCCTTGTTCAGAGGATGTAAACATACAGAGTTCAAGAAAACAAACCGTTCGCAGCACGAAGTGCAGAGGAATTAAATGTTACTTGTTAGCCAGTGACAGGAAATAGGCAACCCAGAGTCATCACTACAGCAGAAAGAAGGGTTGTTAAGAGCATACACATCCCTAATGAAAGCTAAATACAAATTAGAGCTAATATGTATGTCTTCTATTGGGCATCACAGTCAGAACAGTTTTAATCACTGAGCTCCAGGATATTTTGGGCTCACTAAAATGAAATACAAGTTTTTCAGTTAAAACCGTATATTGAAACCAGTTAATGTCTGATACGCAGCCAGTGAATGCTTGTAAAAATACTTCACCGGGAAAAATAGTGCTGCATCCAAGTCTTGGAAAGAACAGCTTATAGAGTCTTTTTGTTTCAAAATTCATTCATTCATTATGAATAACCTTGGGGCCCAGGATCATAATTGCAGTCTTGTCTAAAGACCCCTGAGCGTCCTTTACAAACAAAGCAGGGATTTGGATACTGTTCTTGTGCTCCAGGTGTAATTTGGACCAGCCACTTTAGGGCTGACCTTTTAAAGACATCAGTTTGCTGTGTGACTCTCCTCAGAACGTCTCAGAACAAACATCTACGTAATGAGGCATTTAACTTAATGAACTTTTGTGAAAATTTGACATTTTACAGCTCCTTATCCCCTTAAGCCACTGGCGAAAAGACTTACAGTTCTATGTAAATCACTATTGCATTTGTCCTGGGTAAAAATGGGACCTCTGTGTGTATATACTGCTTTATTAGAACAATCTAAGGTCTTTGCAGAAGCATTCAGTCTCCAGGTGGTGGTCTTCCTTGGCCCACATGTCCCAATCACTCAAAACCAGTTCTTCATCTGAGTTTCCTTTCTAAGGGAATTTTTAAAGCCTATGTCTGAAAACTGTGTATGAGTGAATAGGAAACTTCCCTGGCTTGAAATGGCCCCATCCAAAGTGATCACCGGTATGTTTTATCTCAACTTTGTGACTTCACTGAGGAGATTTAGCTAATTGTACTAAAATTTTGTCATCTGTCCAGGTTCTTATCTTAGCCTCTGTCTGTATGTTCCCATAGTACCGCCCCTTTCATTGCCTTCTCAGTTGAATAAAAATCTGCAATTTAAAAAAAGTCCATCACTTACGAGAAAACATTTTACTAGTTCCCTCACGCAAGAGGCAAATTTGTGAAGGCCAAAGAGGTAATTACGTTGATGGGGGCTTAGATGGCATACATGCCAAAGACTAAGAACAATCCCTTCTTGTACTTAGAATTGTGGATCTGTTACTGAGGTGGTTCTTTGAAGTTGTAGCAGTGATAAGAACTCTTCAAAATAGAAATCTATAGATCAAGGATGTAATAAATGCATGGGTTGGCATTTAGGTCCTAACTGATTAGTCCTGTCTAACCTGATTTCTTATGTGCTTTGTGTTCAATTTTAGGCACCAAAGGAAGAAACAAAGGGGAATTTACAAATCTTCAAGGAGTAGCTGCATCTACAAATGGAAAAATATTAATAGCAGACAGTAACAACCAGTGTGTGCAGGTATGAGGATATGCCACTTCCAGTATTCTTCTTTTTCTCCCCACCCCCACACCTCTACCTTCTTTGTACTCCAGGAAAGACACATTTTGTACAATTCAAGCAGATATAGAAAATACAGAGGAAGCTCAACTTGTTTATCATCCATTATCATTCCATCTTCTTGACCTGCAGCTATCTTTTTCAGATCTACACTATATCTGGTATGTATATCAGAGTTTATTTCCCTTCCTTATGATGTTTGGCAATGAATGAAGAAAACAAGCGGTGCAATAATCCGGAAAAACACCTTTTTGTAAACATCATTTGCATTGTAAATTTATCACTCTGTGTTTCCAAATATAAATCTAGGGCAAGGTGCCACAAATGTAAGTTCTTAAGCAAATACAAATACAAAAAAAACCATGTAGATGTCATTTTCAAATGGCTTTTAGTCTGCTTAATTGACTTTTCTGTCTGATACCATGATCAAATCTTTTCTGTGGTAGCACCCCTGACACCCATGATTTCTTGGCTTCTGTAACCTGTGTGAAAATCAAGCTGTGTTTTTTCTTTTGCTTGCCGTGTATCTTTTTTACCATTAATAATTTGTTAACACTCTTCAGGCTGCCCGTGTGGTAGCAATGAACAAGGCAGCAGTGTGTGGCTTGTTCTTCAGTATGTGAGAACCAGCAAAGCCACATGCAGTAATAACTTCTTTCCAGGCCTTTTCAAGGAGACAGAGTCAAATATTCATCAGCACCCTCACACTTTGTAATTTGCACCACTTCAGAGGAACTTCAGTGTCTAATTACCTGGCTTGGGGACACAACCAGTGGACTGAATTTTGCATGGCTAAAGCATCTCTCAGGAGATGGCCTAGTACTTATCCCTAAGTCAAATAAATTTTGAAATTTTCTTTTAGCTTCTATTCCTATCTTTTCTACAGACTTAGTGTTTGACTGTGGCCGAGTCACTCAGTGCCTCAGTTTCCTCATTTCTAATATAGGAGTAATACCACTTCCTTCCAGCTGAGAGGGACATTGTGAAGCTTAGTGCACTAATGTTTGTAAAGTACTTTGACATCACTGAAGAAACAGTGCAATGTAAGTGCAGAGAACTACTTTATTTTGAAATTAGGGTCCAGGTGGAAGCCTCTTCTTAAATTAGGCATATCACTTTCAAATATGGACCATGTAAAAGTACTTCATGTTCCTAACTCTCTTCCTGACTATAGTGTTCATTAGTGACTTGCTAAAATCTAAGCTCCAAGAAATAGATGATGTTATTATGCAGACTTAATTTTAAAATGCATGTTTTCTGTTACAGATATTTTCCAATGATGGTCAGTTCAAAAGCCGTTTTGGCATACGAGGAAGGTCTCCTGGCCAGTTGCAGCGGCCAACAGGAGTGGCTGTGCATCCCAGTGGTGACATCATTATTGCAGATTATGATAACAAATGGGTTAGCATATTCTCATCAGATGGAAAATTTAAGGTACGAGTTATCATGTGAACTCTCCTGAGCTTTCTCCGTCTTACAAAGGAATGCAAAGTAATGGGGTTTTTTTGTCAAGAAACTACATAGTTTGCTTGTAACTTAGTCCAAATTCCATTGTTGTGATGTGGAAACCCATGACACAGCCATGTTATATAATTAATAGGAAGAAGTCACAGCTGTGATGCTAATGTTATACCAAATAGAGACGGTATGTTCCATTTTACAGTTCTACGTACTAGGTGCTTGGATGCCTTTCTGTAACTTACAGTCAGGGATAGCTAATGTAATCAAGTCTAGCTGGACGAGCTCAACAACATTCATATCATTAGTATTCTGATTACACAGAAATGTGTGTGCATATATGTATACACACAGACACACATAAAAACTTATGAGGAGGACATGAGGCTCTTCAGTGACATATGGAGGAGAAAAATAAGGTAGCAGACTGATGAGGACTTCCTCTATTTACTCCATACGTATCAGCGAAACAAGTGTATAATTCATGTATGATCCTGTTGGTAATAAATGCAAGGAAGGGCAACCTAGGATGTTGTTCCAGTGCTACAGCATAGACAGGAGTGTTTTAGGTGGGGTGATGTGCACTGGAAAAACTGAAAGGCAATAATAATGTCTTAGGTTTCAGAAATCAGAAGTTCTGAGAAAAGCGTACCTCATTTTCATAGCAACTCTGATCCCTTTAATAGGAGTAAAATAAGAAGGCAGCTACTACACTACACTCATGCTTGCCAACCTGCAATATTCATTTTGCTTGGGTTCAGGTGCAATTCCAGAGAGAATTAAAGGTTGCCTCCATTTGGTAATGTTCTCTGAATGCTTGTTACTGAGTCTGGCGATGCATGCTAGAAATAGCCACCTATAGCAGAGGTTAGCAGTACACACTGTTCAGTGAGATAAAGAACCTGCAGGGAAATTTCTACCATAGTTACGTAGTTCTAGAGTCCTGCATTGGAGAGAAATTGCCTGTTTGGCTAATGTTGTGGTTTAACCTGGCAGGCAGCCAAATACCACGCAGCCGCTCACTCACTCCACCCCTCCATTGGGACGGGGAGAGAATCGGAAGGGTAAGAGTGAGAAAAACTCGTGAGTTGAGATAAAGACAGTTTAATAGAACAGAAAAGGGAGAATAATAATGATAATAATAAAATATACAAAATAAGTGATGCACAATGCAATTGCTCACCACCCGCGCTGACCGATAACCAGGTAGCGATCAGTACTTCCTGGATCATGCCTACCCTTCATATACTGAGCATGACGTCACATGGTATGGAATACCCCATTAGCCAGCTGAGCTGGCTGTCTTGATTATGTTCCCTCCCATCTTGTGTACCTAGCTCAGTCAGTAGGCATGGGAGCTGTCCTTGGACTAGGAGGGTACTTAGCAACAACTGAAAACATCAGTGTGTTATCAACATTCTCCTCATACTAAATCCAAAACACAGCACTAGCAAGAAATTTAACCCTATCCCAGCCGAAACCAGGACACTAATTTTCTGGCAGCCTAATGACCAAAAAGCTCAGGTCCTGAGCTGCTCACGTGTACCAAAAAATGGCCTTCCTTTGAGTAGTCTTTGCAAAGTGATGAATGCGATAGCAAACAAGCAATTGTGCTTGCGTAGTTCTCAGTGACCTCCATCTGGGAAACAGACATGTATGCTTTTAAAAGTATCCAGATCCTGTGTAGACTTGAAGTAAAACAATACTAAAGTAAAAACAATACTAAAGTAAACTAAAAGTAAAGTAAAACAAAACTAAAGTAAAACAATACTAATATGCAATGCAAGTGTTAAAAAAATATAAATTACTCGCATTTGCAGAGTATGTGATTTTCCTTGTCAAGTAGTTTTGAAAATGTACAGCTACACAGGAAAACCTTGGTTTTGGCCAAAGTCCTTGAATGAAATGAAGGCACCAAAACAAAACCAAAGAAAGATGTAATTTAGTTAAGAATCCAAATACTCTGAGTAACCTAAGTGTGTTGTAAATAATTATTAACATCTTTAATGTGAACTGGCTTGATCTGGACACAGAGCATGGAGGGCTCGTTTTCCTTCCTTCTCAAGACATGCTGTAAATCCAGCATTTTGGATGGTGCCAGCTCTGGAGGAAAAAGCCATCGCTCTGGAGCAGCCAGGACCCTATGTGCTATACACTACCAGCAGGGAGACAGGTATTGAAAAAAATGAATTATTAAGGTAGTTCCTCTGACGTGGAGCCTAGCTTTGTTTTTATTGGATTGCAAGAGCTGTGTAAAGTTGGCAATGTTTGTGTGGTTAATAGAAGTTAATGCATCGGACTTTATAGTTCTTGGGAGTAGACTGATTAAATGAGAGATGAAACATCAATGATATAAAATACTATTTTTAGATTGAATGCAACAGGCTATATTTATGAGAGAAAAATATACAAATGTTTGTAGAAGCATTTTATGTATGGAGGGCAGGCATAATCATATAGTTGAAGCACAGGACATGGATATAACAGATCTAGCCTGTGGGAATCTGGGCAAAGCCTTGTAATTCCTTGTGTGTTGGCAATGGTAGTTCTTACAGGCGCTTTGTCAGATTAAAATGGGCAACGCTTGCCAAGGTACACAGAGAGATAAAGGGGTAATGGTGTTTCCCTTCAAAAGACTGTGCATGCAAGTCATTGTATATAATCTCTGATGCAGGTGGTCTGCTAGTTGTTAACCCAGCATTATCAGGGGGCTGTTTCAAACTTATTCTAACTATTTTTATTGTTGTCCCCTTCTTTCTGTATTTACTTACACTTACTCTCCCTTAGCAGCATTTTAATAGTCATGTGAGCCAGAAGGCAAATTTCCCCTGGAGCCAGGCCCAGGCATCTCCCTGATTGCAGCACTGGGCTGACTCACCCCAGCAACCTCCACTGCCAGGCAGAAAAGTGTCACCTTCCTCAGTCGCTGGTAGCAACAGACACAGAGCTCCGTTTTCTCAAGGCTGTAAAACTTGCATAATGCAGAGGTGAACAAACCCTAATCTAAGGTTACACCAAAACACGAGTCTCTTAAAATGAAAGGCTGTATTATCCTGCGAACGATAAAGCCTCAGATAGGGTCTTAGGAACTGGGGCTTCTGTTTCTGGCTATGCCACAGGTCTCGCAGGTGACTAGTAATCTTCCATTTCACTTCCCAGTGCTTTATTTTCCTCATCTATAAAAGGCAGATAACAGTGCGGGCTTGCTCTGTAAATTACTCTGAAATTGCTTCAGAAAACTGTTAGAGAAGACATTGCTAGGCTAAGGAGAGAACGCATGCTGAAGCAGCAGGCTCAGCTTCTGCACCAGTGGTGGTGTTCAAACCTAGTGAAGGAACTGGAGAACAGGGCCCAGAGAACAATTCTCAGTCCTCTGAGGAGAGAATTACTTTCTTTCTAGTCTTGAAGGGATGTATCTAAGATAGCTTGTTATCAGCCAAATAGGGCTGCAAGTCAAGATCAGGTTTAGATGAGTGGGAAAAGATGAAAGGAAACATTTTATCTGTCAGACTTTTATTTTTTCTTGTCTCATTAGAAAAATTAAGAAGAGAGCTGCTTGAAGCTGGTTGCATGTTCAGACAGGAATAGTTCTGTGGAGTCTGGTTAAGTGGTCACAGTTGAATTAAGACAGTCACATGAATGATAAATCCATTTATTGTGCGACACTGCAATGTGTGACAAAGCTGTATCTCCATATTAGGGAAGTTCTCAAACAGGAAAAGAAGGTCTATTGAAAGTCTGTAAATTAATTCCTGACAATTGCGAACCTTTCAGACAGCAACAAGATTGGTGGAGTTAAACTTAAAGCCCTAACACACCTACTTCTACAGTGGAAAAGTCTTTGTAAATTTTTATATAGGCTAACTGATTTTTTTACCTCTAGGAATATCCCACAGTAGAATATTTCCCACCCTTTATAAAGGGTGACTTTATAAACACATATTTGAAAACCAGTCTAAATAAGAGCCTATAAAATAAGGGACATAATGTCCTTGACTGAATTTAATTAAACACATTACTTGTATTAAGGTTCAGATGATTCATTACACTTTATTCATTTCTAATGGCAGAAAAGTCTGAAAATACTTCCATTCATACACTTAACAGGAGTGACTGTTGGGTTTCATAATGTTCTGTTCTAAATAATCAAACCTATAATTCTAAGAAACCTTCTGAAATAAAAATATACAAAGCATATGTTCAGCATATGTACTGGTCTGACCCAGTAATGTGTCATCAGCATATTTTGATCTAAACTGGAAACAGAGATTTTTAGTAAAAAGCACTGCGAACTCTAGCTGGGCATAATTTCTTGCTGCCTGCGAATTATATTTTAAATCCTGGCCCAAGAATAGTGATTTTTATTACTCTTCTCACCACTGAGTACCCATTAATGTAGTACGTGATGTATTCATGATCTTTTTTCATATGTATTTATATGGGCAGGAAGACACCGTACTCATGAGTCTGAGTCATTTTTCCATAGGAATCCTGGAAAGATGGTAAGGAGGTGGTGCAATGCACAAGCAGACAAACACATGGGGATCCCAGAGGAAAGAAGGGAATATGATTTAATCGCCCCACAGGAAATAAATCTACTGATTTGCATTTGGTTTATGTTTTTGCTGCTTTGTTGTTATGCAAACCTGAATACATTTTGTAGGTCTCCTCATATCTTTCCCCTGGTGTACACAAAGTAATTTTTAATAGTTTTTCCTGGGGATATTTTTGCATGATTTAATTATGTGTTTTTTACCTAAATATTTAGCAATTTATAAAACCATATGTACCTGAACATAAAACAGACACATGATCATTGCATGTTGGCTAAGCATAGTCTTGAAGCTGCAAGATTTACTCCCTGGAGTTTTCTTTATTTGTCACTGAAAGAGGTTGCGTAGTGGCGACTTTGTACCAGACAGCCTCAGGGAACCTAGATGGCATTATTTTGGGATGGCTCCTATTTTTACCTGCAACCTCACCCATGTGAATGTACGGTGGAACAGGAGCATGGGGCTTACTAAGGGTAGTTGAGCTCCTTCAGATACTAACATGGTTGTTTGCTTTGAAAACATTAGGGAATTGAGGGAAATGAGTTAGGTAATGGATCTTCTCCATGCCTTGTAATCTGTCCCACCTTGATAATTAGTCACAGACTAACAGAGCTTCAGCTACTCCTCACCACTTGCAAGAGGGAGGGGAGGGGGGCAGAGAAGTCAGAAGCATTGCTTGTTCTAGGTGGTGATCTGTCCCACCCTGCTAAGGCAGTGAAGTGAAAACATGGTCTTGTTTCATAAAGATGATTAATATCTTAGTATTGATTTCATTTAAATTCTTATGGAAACAGGAAATTATGTTCTCCACCAAAGAGATGGACCTCAGTTTGTAGGATGTCTCTCTCGCAAATTACTACAGGATCTGAAAGTTCTGGGATCCATAATTTCCACACAGCCTGTTCAGTGGATTGCCTGTCCAGCACAGTAAAGAGGCTGGCAGGAGACCAGATTTTTGGAAACAACCTGGATAACTGCTTCCAAATCTGTCCATCATTTAAAAAAAAAAACAAACAACAAACAACAACAAAACAGAAAGCACGTTGCTGCATTCCAACAACAACCCCCCCAAAAAATTAGGTGGTATTTTTATAGCCTTTTTTTAACTGAAAGGTCAAAGCTCAACTGATTTTATGTAGATTAAACCAGTTTCTAGAATCTCTGCCTGAAAAAACAGCAGAATGGTGAAAAATGTGAAATGGGTTGCAAGGTGATCCTAGTATCTTCTTGGGTATATGCCCAGGTAGCTCATTTCTGCTTGCTCTGGGCTGGATGGGATGCTGTTGCTTAGATCCCTTCTTAGATCCCCTTCTTTTTGATCCTACTAAACAGTGCTTCTAATGTTTTCTGATCTATTTTGACAGCTCTCTAGTCTTTCCAAATAACTCACTGTGTATGAGATCCACCTCATCTCCACTGAAGGTTTCTCCATTGATACAATATGGAATATTGTATACAGTTCCCCTGCTGTTGCTGATTATGCTGGCAGATGTTCTTCATAGTCACAAGGCCTGTTTAAAATGACGGAAATAATTTTATTTATCTAAGACAGGAGCAAGCTTTGATTTGTTTAGTGTTTCAAAGATTACTTTATTTGCTGTTTGGCAGCACGATCCTATCTCCTTCGCGGGTTTCAGCTGACACTTCATGTGTCTAAGCAGCAAGTGACGCAATCTCACGTGGATCTGTGGAAGATATAGAGGTTAGCCTGAGCTTTAGGTCTGCTCAAATTCTTTCCAAGAGCACTCAGAAGCTGCACGGTGTCTCACTCACCCAAGAAAAGCAACAGAGGACAGCATAGCCTACATCCCACCCAGCTCTGATGCTCCAAGAGTGAGCTCTGACTGCTTTGATGTAGCAGGCAGTGGTAAAGGCATGTTTCCCTGTCCATAACGAGGTGGTTATGGATTCAGGAATAGCATGCAAAAGCATCCAAATGCTGGACTCAGGAATAGCATGCAATAGGAGGCAGAAGTCCTTTATGCGTGTCTGTCTATCCTACTGGTACACTAGTGCTGGCTATACAGCCATTTGTGATGGTTTCTGACAGATGCTGTAGTTTATCAAGACATACAAATCTGATGATTGTGTTTCTCATGAGTTGTATTTTTGAACTCCATTGCTGAGGTGGCAGATCTTCCACTCCAGAAAGGACAGACAGAAAGCAGTCTTTATTTTCAGCTGAAGAAAAAATTATGAAGTACACAATAAGAGCTGGTAAAAACAATCACTTCCCTCTAGGAAACTTTTGATGACAAAAAAGTCTCTCCGTCCTGCTGTGTGCCTGTAATACAATCTTTGAACGGTACTAACTTATTTCCATCATGCCAACATATTTTTCTGTTTTGTGTTTTCCCTTTTAGGCCAAAATTGGGTCTGGAAAGCTCATGGGCCCTAAAGGTGTTTCTGTGGATCGTAATGGACATATAATTGTAGTGGACAATAAAGCATGCTGTGTTTTCATCTTCCAGCCAAATGGGAAAATAGTCACCAGGTTCGGTAGTCGAGGAAATGGTGACAAGCAGTTTGCAGGTACACTTGATGGTAATATGTAAATCCCCTTTTCTTGCCTCTTCTGCTCACATTTGCTTGATGTTTGAGCATGTTGAAGACGCTGTATCCTACTCTTTTTTCCTGGGGTGGAAAGGTTCTACTAAACATACAGCTCCTGTTCACTTCACCATTTGTTTAATTGGTCAGGAAGACTGCAACATCTGCTCTGCAAATGTAGCTGTAACCAGATTGTTTTATCTACCTCTCTGTGCCTGGAAGCATTTCAGATCAGTGACCCAAGAGAGACTGATCTTAACTAGCATTTTATAAATGCTTTGTAATGCCCACACTCAGCTGTTCATGATAGTCAACTCAAACACCATGCATTGTGTTTCCAATGATCAGATACACATTAACCAAGGCCCTAAGTGGTATCTTCCCATTAGAAAATGAGTGTAATGGGATAGTGTTAAGATTGAGATCAGGAAGACACAGTTATGCAAACAGAAAATGCCAGTTTGGGGAAATTGCCACTTACATTCAACTGACTGCTTGCACATGGTGTCTTTCAATTAGAACATGCAATTAAGTTAAAAAAAAAAAACAAAACTGGTATATTTTGAGTGAATTGTTCTTTCAAAATTTGAAACGAAGATACCAAATTACATAGGCAGGTCATTTTGCAGGTGTTGGGTCACTGAATAAGTAGTTATAGATTGGTCTGATGTCCTGACTCGTTCACAGCACAAGAGAGAAATGGTGTAACTGCTTTTATCTTACTTGAGTTCTCTTGCAATGTCTTATGGCACAAGTGCCATATATATAATTTATAAGAGCTTTGGCTCTAACACAGCTAAGCGTCACCAAAATTTTCTGGTTTTGTCCAATTTCTTTCGTTTTAAAATTTGTAAGAATACCTCCTGAAAATAAGTGTGCAAATACTCTGTAACAGTGCATTTGAGAAATGTATTGCCTCTTCTCAGTGGTAGGCTACATAAAACAGGTGAATTGTCATTCCTTGAATGTTTTCAGTGTAAAGGTTTTCACCCTTTTTATAGTTTACACTGGTGAACTGTGAAAATTGAAACTGAGTTCTGATCTGTTTAATAACTCAAAATAGCACCAAGTATTTTGATTCAGGTACTTGCCCGTTTTTGGTTTTTATTCAAGTTTGCGCACATAGTTCAATACACAAAGTAAAGCAAAAAATGCATGTTTTTCCCTGACAGTGTTCTTCTAAGTAATTTTTGTATTTATCCTAAAACTTTTTTGCTCAAATGCTTGTAAGAAGTGAGCACACAAAGCATGGAAGATTTCAATTAAGACTTTACATAAACATTTTTGAGAACTATTTTCAGTGTATACACAACTTTATGCCTAAGCACTACATGTTTTGTCTTGTTAATAAGCACATAAATATCTACATAGTCATCTGTATATGAGAGATGAAGGAATGAACAATGCTTATTGATAACACTAGCTGACAACTGGTTGAAAAAGAAATTCTTTGTGTTTACAAAAAGGCATGCTGAGCTTTTTAAAACACGAAATGAAATTACTCTTAATTTGAAATTGGTATTCCAAGTTGGACTATTATTGCTCAGAAGCCAAATATAATATTCTGGCAGGCTGAATAATTTTTTTGATGTAAGCAAACTTTTTTATTTAGTGTTATTATTTTTTTTTTCTTCCTCTGCATTGCAGGTCCTCATTTTGCAGCTGTAAACAGCAACAATGAAATTATCGTTACAGATTTTCATAACCATTCTGTCAAGGTACTGTCAATTAATGGCAACTTGGAAAGCTTTTTATTTTATCATGGTACTTTCTTGGGGAAAATAAAGTATTGTTAAAAACAAAGATCACACTCTATACGGATGAGATCTGATGTAAGGACTGCACATTCAGACACCTTTGCATGCAGTGCATTGCCTAATGGGGATATAATCCGTTGCCTTTGGTGCCACTATAATGTTCTCTAATTCAATTGCTTAAACGAAAGTTGTACCTGAGATATATAATATCAGCTTAGTTATTTTTATTAGCTCTCTGCCAAACCTGTTAGTTACCCTATGTTCTTTCCTATTTTAAGTAAGTCTGGTAACTGCTTTTGAATTTCCCAGTAAAAGCTTCCCACATTACTAGTTGAATAAAATTATAACAAAGTAAAGATACCTGACAATCTTTAGTTCCATACCTATAAGCTTTAAGATTACTGGATCCATTTACAACCCGATACTCTTAACAACTGTGTACCACAGACCATCAGTTTTCGTCCAGTACCTCCTGCACCGGGCAGAACTGGCCACTAGTCCTTACACCCATGGGAAGTCCTGACTTATGGCCTGTTAAACAGGCATGGTAAGATAGAGTGGTGTATTTGTTTGTCTCAATAATAAACCAAAACAAGTATACATGTTGAGATGTCATGTGATGGAAGATGTATATGAAGGAGCTACAGGCCATTTCAGCAATTACTCACCTGTGCGTGTTTGTTTTCAGGCCGTGACATTCCCTTTCAGTCACTTTCCGTGCTCTTTTTCCCTCCCTCAACACGCAGCAGCAGCAGCAGCAGCAGGACACGGGCAGCAGAACGCTGTCCTACATGGGTTCTCAGGCCATGGGCGCTGGTCCCACGCACCGGTGCAATCCCTGGGATTTCACTCAATGGCTGCCTGTTCTGATTGAACACAAAGATAAACCCTCTGTCCCGTTCTTCAGTGTTCATAACGGAAATGATAAATCTTACACATTCACCTGAAATAGGAAATCACTGTGTAAGCATAGACACTCTCAGGTCCTGAGCAGTGCTGAATCATCGAGCTTTTGAATAGCGACCTTGCTCTTGTATCCTTTTGGAATTAGAGAGGAAGTAGCAACTCATGTGGTTTGGATTACACCAAAGAAACCAAGACTGCTGCAGGAGCCCTGAAGCAGACTGTTTACGTGGTTTAGCAGCAGGAGGCCTATAACTCCATAAATTACCCCTCCACCAGCAGGGCTTGCCGTGGTAACAAGAATGCCTGGAGAGAGTTAACAACAAGGGCAGACTAAAATGAAAAAAGCAAGTGAAGAGATGCAAGAAGTGTGGCATCTTAATGAATTTATAATTATTGCATTCCTAATGAGAACAGAGCGTTCCCATCTGTCTCTGGTGTGACTCACTGGGATAAAAATGTTATTTGTTACAATTTGGTACTAACTGGAAAATATTCTTATTTTTGTAGTGTTCTCGGAATCGGTACAGATAATTGTTGACACTTTGGAGAGTAATTTATAATATGGGTGATGCTGTTATCTTTTGTTAGATGGTGGGGAAAAGAGCAGAGAGTAAATTTCATTTTAAGTAAGAAATAAATTTGTAAATAAATAAATAAATTCCAGTCTTATGGGTCCCAAAGCCTCTTCCTGCCACCAGTGTCTTGAATTAAACATCCTCACTCAGCAACATTATCCCCCCTCCCCCATTAACCTTCAAGCGCATTCCTTCCTTCAGGCATCTTCTATGGAAAATCCTACTTAATGTAGGCTTCTCTCTCATTTGGTCACTCACCAGCCCCATTTTAACCCAGGGAGAAAGCAATACATCTTTACCTGTTTTTTTTTTCTTATTAGTTGACTTTTTTCTACTTTATCTCATCATCTGAGGCATCAACCTGGTACTTCATTAATTTCCTCCCCCAAATGCTTTTTCTCTGTTCACTGTGGGTGTTCAAGAATAGGATAATTTCCTCACATCTTCCACCTTCTTAGCACTTCAGTGTGCACTTGGCACTTGTCAGGTCTTTGCATTTTCTTGTGCAAGCCACTGCCAGTCTCTAAGAACACTATTGGACCTTGTGGCACAGCTGGGCCTGGGTCCAAGATGGACCAAAATAAATAGAGATGGCTATGGTACTATGTAGGTGACACATCCTGTATCTCACTTGGTCCCATTAGTGCATCTAGGTCACTGACAGAATAGTCATTGATCGGTTCCTTCTTTCTGCTGTCTAAACCTGTTACCATCACAGAGAATTCAGTTGCTGAACTGTCTATACAGAGAGCAGCATGCCGTGATTCTCAATATGTGTCAGATTATGAAAGTCAGAGAAGAGCGCATCTGCTCAGTTGTGTTTCTGACTGACTGACTCCCAGTGCCGTATCTGCACTCAGCTCTTCTTAATTCCAGATGCACAAGCTGCAGAGGGGTTCTTGGTGTCCTCCACCCCTGTGTCTGAGATGAATCTGATCTTAAGTGAGAAGGGAAATGCTGTACAGTGTAATGGAGTTGGAGGGAGAGATGGGCACCTTTTCTCCCATCTTCAGTGTGTGTGTGTGTAGGGGGTGTGTGTGTAGGGGGGGTTTAGGGAGGTGTATGGGGGGGATGTTCCTGGGAACTCTTCAATTCCCAGTTTTGTTAACAGGTGAACTGGTAGTAGTAGATGACTAATATTAGAGACGATGCCATATTCAGCTTTTTGTTTTAACCCATACAGGTATTTAACCAGGAGGGAGAATTCATACTGAAGTTTGGATCAAATGGAGAAGGAAATGGACAATTTAATGCACCAACTGGTGTAGCTGTAGATTCTAATGGAAATATTATCGTAGCAGATTGGGGAAACAGCCGAATACAGGTAGAAATTTCTGTATTTCAAAGGTGCTTGATTAGGAAAACTAATGGATTGATAACTCTGGCCACTGAAGTCTTCAGACTTCCCAAGAAACAGGATAGCAGCATTAGAAGTGATGTGGTTTCTAACACAGCCTTTTATATGCCTCATTGCTGGTCTGTCCACTTTTAGAACGGTGGTGTCAGATCATGGACTTTCCAGTGTGACCCATAGCAGCTCTGATGGTTCTTGTGACCGAGGCTTTTGTCTCCAAGTAGTTCCCCAAAAGCTATTTGATTAGTTAGGAGACTTGCAAGCATTGCTGAGATGATAGTAATTTATAATCACCATAACAGAAGATTGGAGACATGGTGGAAAATACGAAAGTATAGACCCTGAGGCATACGCAGCAGATTTTTATCATCTTTTTTAAATGTTGAGAAAATATTCTACTTTTAAGTTATGAGAGTTGCACTCTTTTTATCTTTCAAGTGCTAATCACAAAGTCTTATTTGCCAAAGAATACCTAATAAATAACTAAGTGTATGTATTATTTTCACGGAATATAAAAATGAGGGAGCTGCTTATGAGTTGTTCTCAGGAAGCACTGTCAACAGTGTAAACAAATCCCTGGTTTTCTCTGTGTGGGAACCTAAGAGTCATACTAGCCACAACAGTAATATTTGTTAGGAAAACAAGGTGTTGGTTGAGTTCCTGATTGAGTTTGATTTATTGTAGTTGGCTATTTTTAGAACAAGGAACAGCCAAGGTGCTCTTTTTATTATTATTTCATTGCATACTTAATTCTTGCCAAAGATCCTGGCAGCTTTAATTAAGTTCTTTTTAATAAGAAAATACATTTGTATATAAACTTGTATATTATGAGAATAACAGATCAGATTCTGCCCTTGTTTATTCTAGTGTATGTCAACCATTTCAGAAATGAGAAGTATAATGGTATAATTGAGAGCAGACTTGTGTCCCCTACTTTTCTTTTTTATTCATAACATTTATTCTGTGCTTTCTCGCCCTCAAAGGTTTTTGATGGAAGTGGATCATTTTTATCCTACATTAACACCTCTGCTGACCCACTTTATGGTCCCCAAGGTCTGGCCCTTACTTCAGATGGCCATGTTGTAGTTGCAGACTCTGGAAATCACTGCTTCAAGGTCTATCGATACTTACAGTAGCAATGAGCTCTGGAGCTGGATAATCGTCCACCCTTAAGAAAAGACTGGTCCTAGAGATCCAATGCAGGATATCTCCTACTTTGAGTTCATTTTTAATAATGAAGGAGTCTCTTATGGACTTCTCATGTTAATTTCCAAACTTACCTTGTTTACATAGGATTTGCACCTCTTATGTTTCTCACTGAACTTTTTGTTGTAAGGGTTAATACACAAAATCCTCTTTAACTGAATTCACAAAGACGATGTGATATTAAACGCAAACTGCAACTTATGGAACTGGAATTAACTAATTAGGCAAAAATGAGAAAAATTTGGGAAAAGTCCCCAAAGCTTTTTGAAGACTGCGAAGGGTAGCTCCTGCTTAGAGCTTCCAAATTTGAAGAAGTATCATTATTATGCATTATTTAACTCAGAGGTGATCCTGGGAATCGTCTAGATCTCATTATCATGGTAGGTGTTACGCTTCTAACATTCTTCAGTCTTACTATCTATAACAAGTAGGTCCTTTTAGTATAAGGTTAAGTCTCACAAAATTCGTCTAGCTCTAACCGTCAGACCTAACACAGCTCAACGTTTAGCACTATGAGAATCAATGCAAATTCCCTACTCATGCGGGATTAATGAAGGATTGTTTCATGTGCTTATTTTTCACTCTTCCTCTTGCTCAATGTGCTGGAAGGACTTTGCAGAAACCTGACACTTCTAAAGCTCTGGAAAAACTTAATTGTATTGATATATTAGTGAGAGCTGTATTTCTGTATAACAGCAGACCTTTTGACACCAAACTAGTTTATTACAATCAGGGTCATTACAATGTCAACTCAATTAACCTCATGTGTGCCACTCTTTCGTACATGTTCATTGCCATGTTTCCTTAAGGCAACTCATTGTATTAACCAATAAAATAAAATGCAGCATCACACAGGACAGAAAGCCAGAGAGGTACCCCTATGGAGGACCTACATTATACAACCAAAGGAACTGTGGCGAACAGAGGTTGTATAGGAAAGCCAAGGGTTACCAAAGCTATTTGTTTTTACATGAGAAAAAATACATTACAAATAAGAATGAATTTGAACCAATTCCTGAAGTCTTTCATCAAAGGGAATTTTGTTAGAGGACAAAATAAGGACTGTGAGATTTGTTCCGATTTCTTTGTATGTATGTACGTATGACTGATTGACAGAAAAATAAAAAAAAGCAAATGTAGGTTATTTCACAAACTGGAACGTATGTATGCCATTTGACAATGGCAATACTCTGAAAAATGTCCCTCCTTCTTCCTGCCAGATTTCTCTACTGTGTTCTTTGTTGAAGTATTAATTTAATTGGAAATGCTTACAATCGTATGACTTGGTTCTGTTTTTAATGGTTTTTTTTTAAGTGTGAACTTGTCCTTTTTAAAGTAGGATTGGCTTTATTCTTATTTCTAAATCCAGTAGTCAAAGGATGAATTGCTACCGTAGCCTAATATAGATAGAGTGGTGCTCACTCTTAAACGTCGTTTGAGGAGCTGGTGAGCTTGCTGCCAATGCCTACAATAGCCTGGGAAGCACTGTCTTTCTTTTCTCATTTTTAGGGCCTTGAAACAAAAGGGCATTGGGTCAGGAACAAGGGAGTATTTTAAGCATGTTTGCAAAATGGAAAGAAATCTTTGTTAAACAACTTGTTATAAGTACTTGTCTTATTTTGAAAAGGTTAAGGTTGTTGTTTCAGTGAATTTGAGAAAAACTAATGGTTTTTTTGTAAAGACGCATTTGACTTGTAAAAATGCAGACCCCAAGATTCTTAAATGTGGAGTTTGTCTGTTTTTTACTTACTGTTTCTTAAAGATATTTCCTCTTCTTTCCCTTCTTTATTTTTTGCACATAGAGCCAATTTACAAATTCCATGCAAAGATAAGTTTCCTTATTTCATTGGAATAAATATTTTGTGTATAAAGCTTAAGGTTTGGACTATATAATGCAGCTAAGAAACTGGTGGTAACATTTTTGAAATGTTAAAACTCAAGTTTGTTATTACCAAGAGAACAAAATATCCTCTGCTTGAACTGAGTTTGTCCTAAAATTCTGAAGATGGTATCTCAGTCATTACACAATAAACTGTCCTATCAAAATTTTAAAAAGTTGTAGATCAAATTTTCTGATGATCAAGTAATTTCCTTCTAAGTGTCCTTATAAGCAACCTTCTGGCAAACAAACAATTTCTGACATTGGAATGCCCTTAAATGGCGAATTTATCAATGAAGAAAAGGTACGTAGCATTTTAACTGTGTTTATTAACATAGAGAAGAGGTTGCACAGGTTCTTTGAGATAAAAATTTAAAAAGAAAATGAGAATTGTGCTGTTGCTGTCAGTTATGGATAATATTAATCAAATCTAGTTCCAAATTTGGATTTTTATAATAACATTTTACTAAACTTGCATGGTTTCTACTCAGGAAACATTGCCAAATCCTCTGTTGCCAGGAACTCTGAGAAGCACAGAAATCAGACCCTAACCTATATATCAAAACATATACTTAAGACTGTACTATTCCATGTATACACTTTTCTTCAAAACATTTTCAGTCCCTTTGACCCCGTATTGTTTACCAGGATTTTATATAACCTATGTGAACCCAGTGCATCCTGATGAAATACGGAATTCTGCACACAACCCAGCTAACAGCTGTTAGAGGTGATGTGGATTTTTTTCTTAAGACTGAATAGTCTTTTGGGTTTTCAGACATTTATCACCAGTGCAGCACTTACTGCACCTGAAAAATGTCACTAATTTGGAGTTCCTTCTGATAGCAAATGGTGCCAACTACAATTTCAACTTCAGTGGCATAGGGCATTCCCTTCCAAGGTCTGACCTTATCTGCCTGGCACCGGGCAACTAACACATTGGTTTTACGGTGTGCTTCTGAAGCCAACTTAGCTAAAATGCTTGGCTTACAAACCTTACAAAGAGCAACCAAAGCAGAAATTCTGTTCTAAAAAACTGGCAGATTTTTTTCCTCATCCAATTAAGTGAGCGTCAGAATTGCACTACTTGATTTGCTGAGTTGTTAGCGTTTATTAAAGGCTTTATAGGCATTCTGCTGCCAGATTTCAGGTATAACCAAATGTTCCCTTGACTTCCCTGGAATGCAGCACAGCATGTATGGTGAAAGTATGTGCTTCATTTAACTAATCTTCAACTCAAAAGTAATCTCAAAAGGTTATCAGATCTTGTGTAATTTGGAGCATTTTAGGACAAACTCGCCAACTGTATTTTCATTGTTTTGTGAACAGAATAAAAGGATCTGTTCAGATAAATCCAGTATAAACAGTAGGGGATTTTTACATAGGCTAAACCAGCAGCAATGTAGCTGAAAAAGAAAAGGAAAATGGTTTAGGCAAGCATTTGCCTAATGTAGATGGAGAGTTATTTATTAGTAAATGCTCTTCTGTTCTGTAAAAGCTAGAGGGCTTTCGATTTTATGTCAATATTTTTTATAACTAAGGATCTAGTGTTGCCATAATGAGAACTATAAGTGCCCAATATGTTGTGTTTGTTATAAAGAAATGACTTTTGGTTGTGGGTGACAGCTAGTTATGAAATCATGATGTACGTTGAAAATTTTCTTCAAGAATTGTGAGCAGTGATTGTTTTGGCCTGTTTGTGGAGAGTGTGCGAAAGGTATTTGTGCTACCGAGTACGAAGATTCCTAACGCGTTGTGTTGTTTCTGATGAATGTACAGCACTTCAGTTGATGTTTGTGAGCAACACGACCTTAACCCTGACACTTTTGCTTTGGCTTTATGACATGGGAATGTTCCCTAAGCCGCACAGTGTATGGCAGTAGCCCCTGTTAGAAATCTCTACCATTTAATACGCTGCAGCTTTCCAGTTCTAGGAGTGAGGCTGTCTTTTTTCTTTATTTTTTTTTTTAAAGTTTTTGTACATTCCATCTTTGTAAGTAAATCTTGTATGTTTTGTGTACATGTAAGCCTTGCACTCTCTTGACACTCATAATGAAATATTCTTCTCACTTGTTTTTTTTGCTGTTGTTTTTGGTTTTTTTAAATCCCTGTGAGGCTAAATACAAACTTTGTCTCCTTAAGGTCAAGGATGAAAGATGCGCATCAAACTCTTTGTGTGTGTGTGTGTGTGTGTGTGTGTAGTTTTAGCTTCCTGTGTGCCACAGTATTCTTAATGCTTTAGCCGATGATTAAAAAAAAATTACTCTGTCTTGGAAATGTAGGAAAACCAGAGTCAAATGTGTACCTTTACCACGCACAAAAATTTCAAATAATAAAGCTTGTTTCCTCTGTTATTTTCATGGTTGAGGATTTATTATTCATATATCTCATATGAATGTCTCAAATAGCCCCATAATGCTGGAAGATGGCTAATTTTTTCCAAAAAAACCCACCTGCCACCACAGGTCACAAGCCAAGAAAACTGTGATTGTTTCACGGGTGTTAGGCTTTTATGTAGACACAGAGGAAGGAGGGACTTGGGTCCTTCTTGGGAAGAAGGTGGGGAGTTGGAGCTTCCTTGTCTCGTCCCTTCCTTCTTCAGTTCAGTAATCAAAATGAACATTTTCATTGGCGGCAGTAAGACTATGAGTCGTAAGCTTTTCCATTCGCATCATGGAAGTATACAGTACCTTTCAGCTATGCTGTGCTATAGTCTTTCAAGGGTCTGCTACAGAAAACCAAATATAAATTATTGTAGAAGAACAGAAAGTTTGCCTTAGGAGTTCACTCTTGACTCCTTTCCTGTAAGAACAAATTTTCAGCTCATGTTAACTTTCATTTTACATAGTTCATATGTCTTCTTGGTCACTGGTGAACTCTCCAAACCTGAATCCTTTGAGAACTCAGTTTGACTGGGAACTCGCTCACGAAGTAAGAGAGAATCTTCAGATGCATCATTTGGCTGGAGGGGACCAGAGAGGTCAGACTCGGTGATGTGTGTTTGCTCAGTGGCAGGACAGTCAGAAATGAGACAGCTGAAATACAGAGCAGCCATCCTTTTTCATGGATCTTGCCCCAAACCCTCTAAAGGAATCCATGTTTTATTCTTTCTTGCAAGTCATAGGGAATGTCAGCAGTCACATTTTGAGGCCTTTTTTTTCCTGAAGGCAAATTTACTGCAACATAATGGACCAATTTTGTTTTTCTTTGTCAGTCTTCAGATGAATATATGTCCAGAAAATATGGTCTTGGTGCTGAATGGACTGGAGTATATTGTCTGTCTGCCCTGAAGTTCAGATGCTTACAAGGGGCTTTATTTGGCTGCCAGAAAAAAAAAAATCTCAGAGCTTGAAGCAGAGCAGTGTTGGTTTGATATTCAGAGTTGTGGAGCACCTGCTCCTTCCCATGCATAAAAGACCATGAAGAAGACCAGAAGAGATAGCACAGGATACCCTGAAGCTGCAGGGCTGAGTAGACGAGACTCTTGTGGCATTCCCAATCTTCACTCGCTAGAAATTTTTGCTATCCCCTGCATTATTCCAGCAGAGGCTCTCCACCACTGAGGAAAATGAGACAGGCAGGCAGAACGCTGAGACTGGGGAACACTGCCCTTTACCAGGAAAACTCTGCAGTAAATGGCCAACTTCCTCTTCGGCCTTCCCGTGGTACTTATTGAATACTGACCCAAACGCAGCACCAGGATCTTTCAGAAGTTCTGTAAACAGGAATACAGAACCCAGTCTCACCAATGAGAAACAATGTCAGGGAGAGTAAGGCGAAAATAGCTAAAGGTGCATGTATTTTTATTGTTAGCCAGGATCTCTCTCTTCAGAATGCTAACCACTTAATGTTTCATTGTTCCTTAGGCTGAAGTTCTCTTTCACATCCAGCTGTGTTGCTCTACAGTTAACGATCCCCATAGTTTTGCTGACAGTTCATGTGAATGCTCCCTAATTATTACAAAACTTATCTCAGTGAACTGGAACAGTCAATGTAATTTCTGTGGACAGATGTTCTCCCCAGGCCCCAGCTGTGCTAGTGGAAGAGATACCCACCATTTGCTGCTCATTGCTACCTCCAGTTGAAGGGTGCTGACCCTCAGATCTGTTGGCTGAGCCAGGCATATGAATGCTCACTTGTTCTTTTAATTGAAATGCCTAGTTACCAAAACCATAGTATTTAAGCTACCACCTCAATGAGTTGGTAAGTGCTTCAGCAGCTCTGCTAGCAAAGCTGTGGAAGCAGTAAGTTTTAGAGGAGGGCCAGCTAGCATTTCTCACCAGGTTAGATGTTTGTAGGGAGAACGTCAGCTTACAGCCCAAACACTCATCCGAGGATGAAATGAGGCAGCAGATGCTGCAGAGACCGGCCTGTGGGGGATACTCATGGACCATTTTGCTTCCTAATTCCCGGCCACATCCCACCACAGACTGCTGGGACCTCAGAGGAGTTGGTATCGCCTCCCATGGGTGAGCATCTCCTACAGCTCTCCTTGTCCTCCAGCCTCAAGCTCTACTGAAGCATTTTTTCGCTGTCAGTCATACAGATGTTGTGGGAGGTAGCCACAGGACTCAGAAGGTTTGCTATTACTTTTCTGGAAATAAACTGATCTGCTATTCAACTTGAATTCTTCCCTTCTGCTGAAAAAATAGCTCACGTAATTAAAGACTGCACTATGGTGCCTATATACGAAAGGAACAAAAAGTAGGACAATTTTCATTCTCCTACTTCCTAACCTTCCTGCCCGCCAATGTCACTTTAATGTCCTTTCAAAACAGAATTTATGAATGTAATTCAATTACAGATTTATAAGAGCAAAATGAAGGAAGGTACAAATTTCATCTCATCTAAGCATATTTTAACACTTACAAAGCAATGTATTTTCTCTGCCTCAGGAACAGTGAAAAACTGTTTTGGCTGGTACTTAAAAATCTCAGTCAGACACCTAGCATAGAAAATTTCAGCCCAAACTGCTAAAGCTTGGGAAATGAGAACAATCTTCTAATAGAAAGGCACAGTTATGAGTCCCCCTTCCCCTGTCTTGTTTTTATATTAATAGTATATGATTAGCAGTTTTGTGAAATACCATGTTGAGACATTCTGAAGCCCTCCATGTATTTTAGGAGTCGTTCATTCCACGTTACCCAGTAATGGAAAACTACCCTCACATGACAAAGCATGAGATACTCCAGTGTATTCTCCCTTGGTCTGGGACCTCTTCAAACCCGTGGTCTTTCAAACTAGTTAGTTTTGATCCGGTGCTGCAAAATTTGGGAGGTGTTGAGGAACCTCTTATTACAGAGTAAATTGGGCCTAATGATTTGGCCACAAAAGGGCTTCAGGGCTGCCAGTGCTTTCGGGGCAGCCGAGCCTGGCTGTGCCCAGGGTGCACGGGCAGAGAAAGCATGCCGAGCCTCCTGCCCCACCGTCGCCCGAGAGCATGACCTAATGTTTCGGAGGCGGATGTGCCGGGCTGGCTTGGTTGCTGTGATCACATTCAACTGCTGAAACCAGGAACGCCTTCCAGCTGTGGCTCCAGGTGTGTGCGCCGGCCGTGTGCCGGCTCCATCCGGGGGTGAGACCTGGGTGTTTGCTGCCAGTCTACTTTCAGGTGTGACGGGGAGACGGGAGCATTGCTGCCTCACGCGTGCTGAACAGAACACGCGAGGTGTGTGCCCCAAGCCCGCTTCAGAGTGAGCGCCCCTCTGAAACCCCTTCCTCCCTCTCCTCTTCCTCTTCTCCCAGCAGCATGTTCAGCTCTCACACCCACCCTGCCACTCACACAGGTTGCTTGGAGAAAACCCACGCCGCGACAGGTGCTTTGCAAATGTCGTAGCAACTGTTTGCATGGCAGTGGTAAAAAAAGGAGCTGTGAAGGAGCAGGAAGGAGCCCACGTCCTGGGGGAGAGGAGGTCACGGTGACAGGAGGAAAACAACTGTCACAGGGAGCGTGGGGACATACTCGCTTTGAGGGCTGGCCAAAGGAAGGGAAAAGCGGGAGGACAGAACATGAGCCCTCACAACAGATGAGGAGGCGTGCCAACAGATTGCATCGCAAGTTAGCGAGTTGAAAATGTGATGCACAAGGAAATATGAAAGAAGCAGCAGCTTTGCGTTTTGTATGAATATTAAGCTTCGTATTAATAATGTCCTTTCTAACTTGCATTTCAGTTTTAGTAACACACTGGTACGCACAATGAGCAACAGGATCACGGCCAGGTCTGCGTGGAAGAGAACCTCAGATTTCAGGAAAGGGGGCACCTCACAAAGGCGATGGAAAATCTTCATGGGGACTGCCCAAACACTTCAGCTTGCACGTTTTCATTTGCTTGAATTTAAACTCTAGAATTAGTATGGCAGATATGAACCCGCGGCTGTTAAACTGCAAAGCGATTTCCCAGAACTGCTGTAGCTGAAGGAAGGTAATTTATAGCACAAATAATAATTAAAACAAACTGTAAGTAATTAAAGTCGCTAGAACAGTCATCGCAATGAACAACTGTTTAAGCAACACCAGATGTGCCCAAGTCCCCAGAGAGAGTTTTATTTTTCCATGTCCTGTTCCTCCTATAACGGGCTAGTCGTGCAACACACGTCATTTTAGACCACCGTTAATGTATTCATATTTTACCTTTGCTGCTGGGCCTCAGAGAAAAAAGAACAGGCCATGCCCGCACCAGGCAGTGCTGGCAGAGGCCCAGTGCCTCATCTTGGACGTCTAGCTACCTGGAGGCATAAAGCACATACCCCACAGGTTTTCAAACCAACAGCTGTAGACAGATTCAGGAACAAATATTTTTCCCCTGATGACTAGAGCCAATGGTGATGCGATTTTAAACATTTTTGAAACTTTTGATTTTGTTGATTTTTATTAATTTCAATAAAACAGCAAATATATATTGAAGATATGGCAATGACATCTGTCAAGAAAATTGTACTTTCTATATAAAATGGGTAGGTATTGAGAAACACATGAAGACAAAATGAGAACTTGAGAAAATTTTGCTCTGAAGCCTGAGCAATGCCAAGTGCAAAACTGAAGTATGGCCCCTACATTTTAACACACTCTCTGTAACTTGCACCACATGTAACTCACAGGCAGTGACAACAGCTGAGTTTTGCTTCCTAGCTTCAGCTGTCTACGAGCGCCTATGATACGTGTTTAAAAAAAAAACCAAAACAACAAACCAACCAAAAACCCAAACACGGTATTGTAATACAGAAAACGAGAGAGAAGTGATAACCTGCTTTCTGGTACGGCAGGACTGCTTTATAAAAACACAAAGATCTATTCCTTGGTTGGTTGCACAAGGTATAAAAAACACAACATAACTTCATGCATCTTTTTTTCTCCTTATTCTATGGCGCAACTCGGCTGGCTCTGCTCCCGCGCCGCTGGGGACAGAGTGGCCAGGCGTCCGCAGCTCGGCTCCGCTCCGCTCCGCTCCGCTCCCCCCCCGCTCCTCGCCTCTCCTCTCGTCGCCTCCCCGCCTCGCCTCCG
>NW_009194545.1:59013-62070 GCF_000690835.1 Fulmarus glacialis | reverse complement strand
CAGTTACTGCCAGATGACTCAAATATAGGCACACACCAATAGGCTAAACACCAAAAGAGGTATGGGTAGCAAATGACTGTGGCTGGTGTAACGACAGACTCTTCCTTTAAGGATAAATAACTCCATGAACTGCAGCATGGAGAACCCCTTGACAGACAGCACGCTCGAATGAGAGCACCAACACACACAGAACAGGAGACTGGGCTGCCGGAAGCTGCTTGCATACAGAATGTTACTATTACGTACCACCGCACTATAAATCTTAAGCCAAAACTCTGTAGTAGTTACAAGAGACCTGAGTGCAGACAGATGCTGAATATGCCTTGGTGGTCACAAAATCCCATGCAAACCAGCGCCAAAAGTCTCATGCAGACCTCTCAGACCCAAATGCTTGATGAGACATGCTGCTTGCCGAAATACAAGCTAGATAAGGAAAAGCCAAAGGTGATGCAGACCAAGCTATTAAAATCTCAGTACAGAAGTATGCATTACTTCAGGTGGTAGGATGGTTTTGCAGGTTGGTCCGACCCAAGCACCAGGTTCTAATGCCTGTCCAGTGGTATCTGTGATATCCCTCACAGCCTCCGATGTAATACACAGCTCCCCTGCCCGGGACCATGTTTTGCATATCCCAGCCCCTCCCCCACAATGAAAATAAACCAGAACAAATAAGGACTCTGCTTCATCACCTTGGTCTCTGAAACAAGCTTCCTTCCTCTGCTGACAGTTGACACCAATATCCTCATGCTGTTCCTTGATTGCGGGCTGGCCCTTGGGTGCCTGTACTGCCAAAAGAAGAGAAAACGATTATGCTCTTATAATATGCTCCATCATCTTCTTGTTCTTCAAGAAATTCAAAGAAAGCTACCATCCTGATGGCTACATAACAGAATTTTGTGCAGGAGATGGCTGAGCCCATCCCTGTAAATGGAAAACTCTGCTATGACCCTGCTTTGCCTTTCAGCAGCAGCGCCTGCCATCAGGGTGCCCCAAACCCCTTCGTGAGTTGCTAGGAAAATCAGATGCAATTAGTTCAAAACATCTAGCAAATAAGATATAACCTAAACACACGTGTACCCCACCTTATCCCAAAACCAGTCAGATAGCTGGCTTCCTCCCACACAAAACTCACATCTTTGACACATACACAAAATAGAACAACATTATGCCAAACAGAACAAAATCCTTACCCTCTGACACACTCTGAAAGGGATTAGTGCACCCACATAATATATACTTACACTAATGCCCCACGTACCAGACTTCCTCAGGGTCAGCCCTGCAAAGACAGGAGGAAGCCTGACACTACCTCCCCGGATGCCCTGGTGCTCTGCTCCCCTCTCTGCCACTCCCAGTCATGGGAAAATGCTGGTGAGGATATTTGGGGGAAAAAAAAAAAAAAAAAAAAGAAAAGAGCGCACAACAGATTGGTGAAAAAAAAAAAAAAAAAAAAAAAAAAAAAAAAGGAAAGAGCCACAGCGACCTGGATGTCAAAAGAAGACCTGACTTTACCTGCAGGAATAAACAAAAGAAATCCTGCAAAAAAAATTCTAATAAAAACCCAGAAAATATGAAAAACCCAGGAAGCTCAAAAAGACAGGACACTGCACCACGCAGCAACTGAGACTGCCCGACAAATGAAGCCACGAGGACAAGAGGTCCACCATGAAAGCAGCTGAAGACCCTCAAGCCCATTACCTACAAAGCCCCTTAGGGAATTACAGCAGCAGCCGGCCGATGGAGAAACCACAACAGCATGACATGGCAACTCAAAGATCTAAAATGGACACCTTACAACTACAGAAACTGGTGCTAAAAACACAATAGATAAACAAGAACAAGAGAACAAAACTGCCATGACTGATACTAGAGCAAACCTCATTGGACACTTAAGGAAAAAGGCAAAAATGGAAAAATAGAAAAAGTTTGCATGCCCAGGACTGCAATTAAAAAAAAAAGAGACCCCTGGCTGGAGATTGTTACAAGCACAAATAATATACATCCTCATCTCCAAGAAATTCCAGGGAAGACAGTGACACAAGCCTGCACTGGAAATAAGTGCCTAGTCAATGCCTCTAAGTAACAATGACTGTGACATCCGGATGGATGGTGAAGGGATGGACACAAAAATTAAGTCAGGGAATGAATTAAGTAAAAGACACAGAGAAGCAGAGACCTCAGAGTTCTGGAGGGTATATTTTGATGTACCTTCACATACCTAATGCTTTCCGAGATGAGACTTGTCTGACATTCAGCCCTCTATGTTGTGATGCGGAGGCCCGGACAGTTTACTCTGCGTCTCCCGTGGCTTTGGTGTATCTCCTGTCGGCTGTGGAGAGACTAAAACAGACCTCATCGACACCCAAAACCCATCTCAGTAAGGCTCGTGAACACACCTCCCTTTCCCAACCATCCCCTGGTCCCAAAATTTTAGAAACCCCTTCTCTTCTCCTGACCTCTCAGGGAAGGAACCCCGCTCCTTCCCAACAGCTCCTGCCCTGTATTTGCACCCCTGAACTCCCCGTGTCGGCTGCTCCTCGGGAGCTGCTCTTCCCAGCTATGCCCAGTGTTCTGCGCCCTCTTCCCCAAGAAATTCCAGGAAAGACAGTGACACAAGCCTGCATTGGAAATAAGTGCCTAGTCAATGCCTCTAAGTAACAATGACTGTGACATCCGGATAGATGGTGAAGGGATGGACACAAAAATTAAGTCAGGGAATGAATTAAGTAAAAGACACAGAGAAGCAGAGACCTCAGAGTTCTGGAGGGTATATTTTGATGTACCTTCACATACCTAATGCTTTCCGAGATGAGACTTGTCTGACATTCAGCCCTCTATGTTGTGATGCGGAGGCCCAGACGGTTCACGCTGCATCTCCCGTGACTCTGTCGTATCTCCCGTCGGCTGCGGAGAGACTCAAACAGAACAGACCTCACCGACACCCAAATCCAACTGCAAAACCCATCTCTGTAGAGCCCAGGAACACACCTCCCTTTCCCAACCATCCCCTGGTCCCAAAATTTTAGAAACCCCTTCTCTCCTCCTGACCTGTCAGGG
>NW_009194545.1:33711-58902 GCF_000690835.1 Fulmarus glacialis | reverse complement strand
TTCGCCCAGTGTTCTGCGACCCCCTCCCATCTTCCCACAGACTCTGACCGCGGCTACAGCCCCACAAATCAGTGACGTCCTGGTGCTTGTAGTCTAGGAGGGGCCTGCCGCAAGCTGCAACGGTTCGAGGGACAACATGGTACTCTGTGGGTGATCGGGAAAGGTGGTGAGTCATTGCATACGCTGAAGGACACTGCCTTATGTCCCTGCTTTCTTGAAAAACACTAAAACTCCGCATACAGATGCCTACACGATGCTCACCTCAACCCCTGCTAAATAGTCTCACCATCACTCCTATGAAGGGATGATGTCAACAGCTTCTACAATAGACAGTAAAACCGGGGAAGAAAAATAAGGTTCCATAAATCAGGAATTCCAGATAAATACAATGCACCTGGAATAAAATAAAACCCAAAAACATATTAAACCATCTTGCCACTCCTGAACACCCAATACAAATTTACTGACCTGGAAAAAAAAAAAAGCTGTATAGAAGTGTACTTTCTTCTATTCGTGCAGCTGTACCTTGACTGGTCCTGAAGCCCTTACCTTAAGCGGACACCTCTGCTTCTCTGAACGTCAAACCACAACTACCCAAAGAGCTCAGACGGCTCAAGAGCTGCAACCAACTGAAAAACACCAGAGCAGCCCAGCAGGAGAGCGGGCTCCCTGAGCCTATACCCCATCCCCGCCCACCGCCCTTCCCACAACCCCCTGGGAAAGGGGCGGGGCGAACTACCGGAAGGAGTAAAGGCAGCGGGAGGAGCGGGAGGGAGGTTTCTCACCTGCCCTCAGTTTACAGCGTGCAAAGCACCGAACAGAGAAAGCCACCCTTGCAATGACAATACCTGCTCTGTTACTACAACTGCATCTGTTGCATCAGTCCCGACCAGGTGGGGACTTAAACTTACTTTTTCTGGGGTGTAGATAGAAAAAGAGAGGTGTCACACTAAGCTACATAGGAAAGTAAATCATCAAATGCAATAAAAATATTATTATTAAAAATTATGTCCGTTAGTTTCCTCTCAAAAACCCAAAATGCTCTGGGGTTAGAATTCATTTCTAGCAATACCATGCAAGCTACCTAACTTCTGACAGAACTCCGTTCTGGATAGGACTGAATGGCAAAGCAGAAATAGGATCCCGTAAGAATCCCGTCTCAAAAATATCTCTGGATACAAAGCAAATTATTTACTGTAAATCACCAATAATTTGGAGTCACTCAGGTACAGCCCATGGGCACTTAGAGACTCCCAGGAGCAAACCAAGAACCCCCAGGAGCATCCCAAGACCCTCAGGAGCATCTTGTGGGCACCCAGAGACCCCCAAGAGCATGCCGGGGGCACCCGAAGGGTACCCAGAGACACATAGAACATCTCTGGAACAACCCGTGGGCACCCAGAGACACTCTGGAACACACCAAAAACCCCAATACCAGCCCAAGGACCCTAGGACCATCCTGCGGGCACCAGGATCCCCGAAGACCCTCATGAGCACCCAAGGGCACCCAGAAACCCCCAGGAGCACCCGAACAGCACCCAGGAGGGGCACCAGGGCCTGAGGAGAGGCACCAGGGCCCCAGGCAGCAACCCGGACCCGCAGGCGGGGAACGAGAGCCCCAGGAGGGGAACAGAGCCCCCGGGAGCGCAACCAAGCCCCAGGAGGGGAACTAGAGACCCAGGAGGGTCACCAGTGCTGCCAGAGCGGATCCAGCGCCCCCGGAGGGGAACCGGAGGGGAACCAGAGCCCCCGGAGTGGATCCAGCACCCCCAGAGGGGATCCAGGCGCTCTGGTTGAACCTTGGCTCGGTCCTTATGACCAGCTTTATCCCTGCCCTGTGCAAAAGGGATCAGACCAACCCCACGCGGGCCTGGAGGTGGCTGCATCTTGGCAGAGAAGTGGCTCCTCTTCCAGTGGAATTAGAAGGGGAAACCGCAGGGTCTTAATGTCCACTGGGTTTGTTTTTTCTTAACACAGATTACTTTAATTTCCCTTAAAAAGAAAACCTGTTAATTATTTTAGCAATACACAGATGATCACAGCTTTATTAAATTCTCAATCTTTGCCAACAGTCTTTCAGAGGTCTTTTCCACAAAGCTCACCTACTGAAATCACCATCCCTCCTTCAAGTGTAAGAACCTAAATCACCTGAAACTGCCTTTTCATCGCCCTGTGGAACACCTTAATCCCACCTGAAATTCCTCTCCAAAAAAAAGGGCTAGGCTGTTGGTCCTCACCTATCCACCACTAGATTCTGGCTTTGCAGTATTATTTATTTCCTCCATTCTGTTTTGTAGGAGCTCAGGAATTACAACTGTCAAATATTTTTCCCTAGAACTGCATTTTTAACAATATTTCAGAAAGACTACTCCTTTTACGATGTGTTGATAGCAACACTTAACTTCTGAGAGTAACTAGAACAACATATTAGAAGTTGAACCTGTCTTGCAGTGTCTGAAGAACTGAAGAAATGTCTCTTCTAAAGCAGACTCTGTGTTCAGAGGCATTTGCACAGCCACTGTGGAGAAAGAAGCGATCTTCAAAGGAATTAAAGTTTCTCTACCATCAAGATGTGATTGATTCTTCATCAAATAGTATAAATACAGACAGGGCTTTGAGCAAATTCTTGCAAATTAAGTCTCTTTGGTGCCTCCTTTAACAAAAGAAAATAAATTAATAGTTTGTCATTTGCTATATAAATTTTACTCTGAGATTCAAATTCATTTTCCGCTATTCTTTTCTAGAAATGTATTTCTATGAGAAAAATTCCAAGGTTCCTAGTTTTACAGAGTAAGAACAGGAAAAGTATTTGCTTTTTTCAGACCTAAACATACAAGTATTAAATACGCAGGTTAGTCATATGTTTAACTATCTGTCTGTGCTAGCAGAGTAAAATAGCAGCCTGTTTTGTTCTCAGATCTGTTACAGGCTTGTCTTGGTCAAGAGGATGTCAGTTTAGAAGTGTGATTACAGGCAAAGGGTATGAAATTAACTCTCCAGGAGCTCCGCCACTCTTACAGCTCCCTGTCCTCCTTATGAGATCAGAAAAGGAGAGTTTAGCTTCTTGCCTGACAAAAAATTTCTTCCTGAAGAACTGAAGATGTGCCTGAACTCTGGCAGCATTATCTAGTCCACCTCTTGTCCTGTGATAGGCTTATCTGTGGACTAAAAATTGCTTGTGGATAAACAAGCACACCCTTAGCTGTCCTCTGCCTACCAGAACTGTACAAGGAAAACTGCAATAGGAAGTACCAGTCCTTTACTGGCAAGGGTTTTGTCTTGTTCATCTTTCTTGTGATTTAAGGATATAACAGGATTGTTAAGGGAGATGTCGTTTTTGGAAGCTTGAATGTTAGGCCGGGAAAAGTGTCTGTATCTAAGACCTTTTCATGCTCAAGACTGTGAAGATCCTAAAAAGAATTTGTGAAGTTTGGAGCCGGTCTCTTCAGCCAACTAACTAAACCTATGATGATGTCAGTGGTATACTTAAGAGGTACCCCTGTGGCTGAATGAAGGGGGCTAAGAAGTAAGACCACATTGATAGCGCGTATGGCTGGAAAGGACTACTGGAAAATAGAAATGGACATTTTTTTTTATATGAAGCTTTTTATTCAATTGTTAAATCGAAAGGGGTAATAACTTAACTGTGCAGACAAAAGGAGGAGCACGCCGGATGTATAGAATTCATACATTTATATGGCTTGGGGAATAAACTTTCTCAGGAAGATGAAAACTTCGCTTCTTAATAGAATTAAATTTCGTACTGATCAAGCCAGCATAGGAGCAAAGTAGGAAACACATAATTTCAATGTTCACAGAATAGCTGCTTCTTCATTAAGTCAGTTGTGGATGCTAGGTTTTCTTTGGGTGCTCACTGTAAGTGAAATGAGAGAATACTTAGCTTTCAGAGCTCTCTGAACAAACTCTATTTAGTATCTCTAAAATATGTAAATGTTAAATCACATTTTATCTGACAACTAGGATTGTTTTGTAGTTGTTAACACATCAAAGTGGCATGGGAAGTTTTCTTATTCTTCTTTCCTTCTGTAGCTACAATGGACAGAAATAGATACTACGTAGAGACAATGCAAAATCGCTGTTTTGGTTTGGGTATACAATTAAGTTACTGCATTTCAGCGGATTTATGCAATCTCTGTGTTCTTGTTCTTCTCCCATGGCAAATACAAGGTCATATGACATAGCTGAGCTTTCTTTCATACTAAGTAAAGCAAGCTGCACTACTGTACAGTTGCTGTAGGCTACAGATAGCGCACAGGCATTTCTTTATTCCAGCTGATACATGCTAACTTGGAAGCCTGTGGTAACTTAATTGTATAGTTGTGGCCTTAGCTCTTAATTAAATGGGACTGAAGAAAATGTGTTTTAGGTGGATACATTCCAGGGATCCTGACCATGGAAATACTGCCTCTCTTCTTGCCATGGAGCTGTGTGACCTGGTTCACTATTGATCTGTCTTGCCCTCTGAACTGTGTGATTAAAAACTGCATCTTTTTTAGAGAAGCAATATATTTAAATACTGCGTTATGATTTATTCTCTTTCTACTGTGCTAGTAACACTAGCAGTAACATTAAATTGATGTTACCCTTAATGGCACATGCTTTGGAATGGCGTATATCTGAGAGGCAAGGCAAACAGCAAATCACCTGGCTAACGCCTCTTGTCCTGAGCGTGGCCCCATCTGCCTGAATGAATAAACGGTATCAGGGTAGGACTGATCCATTATATCAAAAGCAAGGTAGGAAGTGATGGCTCTTGTAGAGAGCAGTTCCTCAAACAATGTTCTTCTTCTATGAAGAGGAAGGTTGATTTGACACAGATTGTTTTTCTTGGTCATTCTCCTTGTTCTCAGACCTACCAGAAGTAAAGGTGGCTTGGAAACCAGAAGCTGTACCAGCACCATCTGTGACGAACTCTACAAGCATAAGATTACTAGAAGCAACTACATCATTAGGTATCTTTGATCCACAGGTCTTGTCCATTAGAACTGCAGAAGACTTGCTGGGTCCATCATAAACTTTAACATAATCACCCTGACACCCTCTGGTTGTCTGCAGCTCAAAGGCTTGAAAATGCAGGGAAATCTGGAAGGGAAGAGAAGACCAGCCTTTAATATACATGTATGTGACTTCTTTCATGGAGTGTCCTTTAAAACAGAATCTAAGCTGTGACCAAGCCCAAACTGAAACTGCTTACCCAGCCTTGCCTCTCATCCCCTGAAGCTGCAGGGTTCAGATCTAATGGGTCTGTGACTGAATGCTCCCATGGTCAGACTGCTTTGTCTTGATTTTGCAAACCTGAAGCCCAACGTATGGAGGTTTTTCAAAATCACAACTCTGCAGTTGTCTTTGCCCATACCTGGCTTAAGGACATGAAGAAGAAGTAGAGACTAGTCTGAAATCTCTCTCGTGGAAAAGATCTTATCTGGCAACTGGTATGCAGACAAAGTGCAAAATGCTTAATGTAGAAACATCAGTTCAGCCATACTTCAAGACCACTATTAACCTGTGATTACCTTTCCGGATCGGGTTCGGATGAGCCAGACACAGTTGGTGTTATCTGAGTAATTTCTTGGGTGGTTGGCAGATCTCAGTGGCCCAGATGCTGCATCGAGAATAGTGCTGCAGCGACCTGAGAAAGAAACAGTATTTGCTTCAGCACCAGGCTTGCAGAAGCTTCCACTCATTCACAATTACAACCTCTTCAGAATGGACTGGTCTCGATTTTCCAGTCTGCCAGCATTCATTTCAGAGTACTGGTACATCCTGATTAAAATGAAGAATCACGTTGTCCTAATTTTCACATAATGCATAAGTATCTGTATCAAAATGGAAAGGAAAGTAGTGCTTGGAAAAAGCATTAGCTTTTATTGATTGGCTCCATAGTTTAGCAAAGGACCTCTTTCTGCACCTCTATAAAGAGTGTGAGAGGTTTCAATTCACTGCAATCGGTGACGTTGTTTTCCACTGAGATGGGGAAGTCAAGTGATGTTAGAAGAGTCAAGGGCAAATACGATGTCTCTGCAATGCTTAAATTCTAAGCTTAGGAGGAGGACTTGGTCTTTCCTCTGTGCAAGGGGTAATACTTTATTCACCATGTTTTTTCCCTTTGACTGAATAAATTTCTCTGCTTGTATGGGAGAATTTCTTCTAGCAGAGGTTAAAACTAAAGAATTAAAAATACACACCAATTTAGAATGACAGCTTAAACATTTGAAAACTGGACAAGGCATCATGAAACTGTTCCAGTTCAGAGGAGCTTATAACTGTTTTGGTTTGGCTCAGATCTTAAATACAAACTGCAATGAGGAACAGAGATGTCTGGCTCTTTGTGGGGTTTATAGTTGTCTCCTGAGCTGTAAGAAACCAAATTACTCCAGTGAAGCATACGACGTGGTATGCAGTTAGGCCAGTTGCACAGCAGCCACTTATGCCAATAGTGAATGTGTTTGGTTTAATTTGGAAGCAGAAAGCATTTTCTCACTAATCACAATGTGCCTCCAGCTTCACCTTTGCATTCGCTCCCAGAGTAACCCTAATGGGTACCATGAATTTAGGAGAATAGTCTCACAGTCTTTGATGAGAAACTGCTGCCTCTGCAGTGTGCCCAAACATCTCTGTCAAGGACCTGAGTGGAAGGTGAAAGGATGGCTTTGAGATACTTACTGCAATTGTAAAGTTTGTTGATTTTGGCCACATCCAAGTTGCTCAGTCCCTGCCTCTGTCCAATATGTACTGATCCATCAGGAATTGGTATGATAGTTGCTTTCCCAGTGGTATTAGTGAATGTGTATCTGCAAAAAAACCATGAAAAATTATGTTCTTTAAGTACAATTACTTCTTTCAGGATTTAATGGCATGCTTTGGAGGGAGAACAAGAATTGTACACGAGTTGTGTTGTGATTAACAGTGCTGTTCAAATAGGTTTGATTAAGATGTCCCGCAGTAAGCAGAGTCAATCTCAAGATGACCTCCTTTGCTCCCAAGCTCAGCTGTGAATGGCTTCTTAATGGAAAGCTAAAGGATATTGAATTAATCTTAGGGAGTGGCTTGTCTGAACTGACTCACAGTGTTTTTCTCAGAAGGGAAAATGGGGAAACTGGTATATAGGAGAGAGTTATTATAGAAACTAATTCTAATGTAAGATTTGAGTTCCAACAAAGGCAATGGCATGCTGCTACTTACGGGCCATAGTGCATTACTGAGGAATAGTCATATGGAAGACCGAGGTTATTGGAGTTTTCAAATTTCTTGAAGTCCGGTCTGTCAGCTGTAATATATGATATTGTACTTAGAGTCCTATCTACTCCCTTCAGGGAAGAAGGAAGAGCTGGGAACAGTAGGATGTATCTACACCACTTTCTACATTGAGGAGTTCAAAGGCACTTACCCGGACTGATGTACTCCCACATGATCTTTACGTGTTTATCCCTGTCACTTCGAGAATGTTCATGCAAAAAGCCCAGAGCGTGGTCCAGTTCATGTTGAATTATTCCTTTCCACATGCAGCCTCCTTTCATCACAGAGACAGTCTGTCCCCCTCCTACTTTCCCATAGTTGGACCAGCAGCTGAGAGAGGCATTGAACACCAACAGAAGACTTATGGGATTTTTATTGTCAGGCAGGCAAAGGGACAGTACAGAGAAGCTTGCTTCACACATGTCTTGTGGGAGTGGAAAGATTCCCTCCTGTCCACTGCGATAGTCAGAGTCTACGGAAGGGCAAAACTGACCATGGCGTAAAAAACGACCAACAGTATGGTCATCGCTAAGGCTTCCTTCATTAGCATGGAGGCTCCCGCCTTCTGACTTTCTGTACACAGTGACTTTAACTCCCTAGAAAGAACAATTTTTTTCCAAAATGCTGAACACTCTATCAGAGCTGGAGCTAAGATGAATAGCACTTTCAAGCTAATGGGTGTTGAACAATTCTCTCATAGGCTCTAATTCTGACCTTGACAGCCAACTATGTGATTCAGAGAACTGTTTATTTCATAAGTTGAAATTGGTTTTGCCTGTGCAAATAAGACCTACAGTAATCTGTTATATGTTGTGCCCAAGTGTGCATTATACCACACAGAAAACATAAGCTTAGATATTCTTTCCACCGCAACAGTGGTTTCCCATGATCTGCATCACTTCGGTGTCTTCGGTGAGTCCCTGATGTAACCGCTGAGTCCTTGCACTAGCAGGGTATTCAAGGAGGATACCCTGGCACTGTGATAAAACAAAGTTTTGTCTCTAAATCCATTCCTCTTTCCTCCCTAAGGTCACGAATAATGAGTGTAGTGAAGAATTGAAAAACAACGTAGAAGTAACTTGTTAATTTATCGTTCAACTCACCCATCGGCAGATTTGATGCTGAGGTAGTCACGTTCTGTCTTGCGCTTCACAAAATTAATACAAGTCAGTGTTTCAAATTCTGCCATGGCGTCATGAATCCCCTTTATGTGGTTCTCCTCTGGTGTAGAAAGGATTAATTTTGGGGGTCACACAAGGACAATGGCAGGTGCTATTAAAACCTCACACACGCTCAAAAACAGGGTAAATGAGGGACAGAAACATTAGCCTAGGCTCTTTCTTGCTTTTTGCTCAGTAATGATTTTCATTTAAGATATTAATAGCCTGGCACAAGATCCTCTTTATCCAGGTATTTGTCCAAATGGATTCAGGTGGGAGCCTTTTTTTCTCAACCGCTCGTTTTAAATTATAGTGGTGTTTGTTGATGTGTCTTCTGATTGGACACTTGGAGACAGCTATGGGAAGCTATTTCGCTAATGAAAAGTAGGCCATTGAAACCACACTGCAATAGGCACGACCCTTATAGAGGCAGGTATTCAGGCAGGTACCATTAGAGGGAGCGATCATTCCCGTCTCCAAGAGACCAGATCCAAAACATTATGGATGCAAACTTCTCGAGGACATTTGATCTCTTTTCTTTTTCCTGTTCAGGTCTTTGTAATTTATAATTCATCTATGCTTGTACAGCACAAGTAGCTCCTTAGAACTGATTTAATCAACTGTTTGTGTGACCACTAGAAGTAGTTTTCTACCTAAGCTTATTGGATAAAATCCATCAAAAAAAAAAAAAAAATTGAAATTTACACCCACCGTAAGTAGGATCCAAGACATAGGGAACACGAACAATCCCATCGCTGGACTGGGGCCAATTGCAATGGCGACAGTTGATGGCACTGCGACTCCTTTGTGGAACTATGTCACCTTCTTGCAAGTACTGAGAGCTGTCTGTGGTGAGAGAGAAAAGGTCGAAATATCTGAGCCACAGATTGCTGGATGCTTGCTAAGCACACTTGGAAAACTGTCACTCTGTACTCATCTTCCTTTTCTATTTTTCCCTAAGCATCTGCTCCTGGCTAGCATGAGAAATGGACTATTGGGCTAGATGGCCATTACCTGCTTCTCGACCTTTGCTGCTGTGTCCTTAGCTAAGAGGAGAGGTGGGAAGCTCTAACTCTGTTGGATGGGGTTGAGGCAAGATGGGGAATGACTGAAAGCAGTTGCAATAGTGAGAGGGATGATGTACTTTGGTACTATTTTGTCATCCATCATGTGACACTGAATGAATGGCATCAAATATCTGCCCAGGGAGGGTGCTGGGCAAAGGCGGGAGGTGCCAATAAGGAAACCCAAGAGGGCAAGCAAGCCAAAAAGAGAAGTAAGTGTTGTCTAGAGAAAACTGTAGGAATGTTCGGTGTCCCATTCTACAGACAGTAGTAAAGCTTCTTGAATGACTGCTGAAGGGGAAAATGTGAAAAAGACAAACTGATAGAATGGGGAATGTTTGGAAGAATCAAGGAACAGGAAGCCTGGAGGAGGGAGCATGGAACTGACCACAGCTTATCTAGGAGTCTGTACTACAAAGCCGTATGATGACTGAATGCAACTGATGCTTGCATTCAAGAAAAAGGCAGTTAAATAATAAAGCATCCAAATATCCAAGTTCTCTTTTTATGTCCAAAAAATGACAAAGATGTCAAGAGCTAAAGCTGAAGAAGCTGCCTGGATAGTTTAGTTGCCTCCACACCTGGTATCATCTTCAGTACTGACACTATAGATTTGAGATGCCATGGGGCTTCAGCAGATCACACAGTAGTCCCAGTGGCCTGTCTCTGGGCATCTCTTACTTGATGGTGTGAAAGATGGGAAAAATATTTGCACAGATTGTGGTAAGACATTGTACCTCCCACATCACCCCCCAAAAGCAACAGAGAGACCCATTATAAGCAGGGCTTTGGTGGCATCACCTTTGTTAACGTTCAGAATTCTGTTAAAAATAACCTCGTCCTCGGAGTCAATCTCTGTAGGCAATGGAGATTCTGCGCAGAAATACAAGAGTATCACTTTCTCATTCCCAGGGAAAATACAAATCCTCATCCCGATGAGTTTCCAGGAGCTCACTTAGGTCGGGTCCTGGTTACAGTGATGCACGTAAAACTTACAGAGCCTATTTAGGGATTGGCATGGTGTTCAGTGGTGTAGATATTTGCTCAGTGACACAATGTGGTGAACCTCCCAGCATTAATCCAGTCCCATTTTTTCTCTCCTTCCCCCCCCCGCCCCCAGCCATCACATTTTAAGGCCTGGACCTTTGGCTCTTGTAAGTCTGTGTTGTCCCGCCCAAGTGGCCAGCTGGCCTCATGGCTCCCTCTGTGCGCTCAGACAGCACAGCCTTCCTTCTGCTTGCACAATTCGTGCTCAAACCCCCAACATAAGACACCAGGAGCAAAAAAGGATGGAAAGCAGTCCTGCTGCTTGCTGCTGGACATGCCGATCTCTTGAAAAACCCTTGAAGCCAATGAAATCGGAACTGCATTCCTATTCCATGGGTCAGACTAATGTCCCCAGCTAAGCCCAGCACCAGGGACTCCTAGGCCTTTCGAATAGAATCAGCCAACTTTGAGCATTATGCAGTAAGTCTTGACATAAATAAAAAGCACAAGCACACGGCCTCTGCACTTTTTGTAACCTTTGGAAGTGACTTAAGTCAGGACATTATCTAAGCAGAGCTATTTTTAGCAAAAGTAACAGCTGAGGTTTTTAGCAAGGCCAAGCAATTGGCCAAAACCAAGAGGTTCTGCTTTGCATGAAGTATTATGGTGAATGCATTCATTTAAAATGTCTTCCTTAAGATTAATTTGTGTTAAGCATGTGTTATTTTCTGGAGTAACTGGCTAGCTAACAATCGGTATATCCTATAAAATACTTACATTTACATGGAATAATACATACCGTATATATCCTCTTGTGTAGTAACCTGCAAGAATGATGCATTAGTATTATCTCACACTGTATATTGTAACATAAATATTAAATAATATAACATGCAAAGGATCAAAAGTGTCCAGGCTACCATGGAAAGTATCTTTCACCAGTGCAGTCTTGAGCTTTTATATACTGTGCCATGGGTAAAGAAGTACCATGGTGTGGTAGATATTCTTCTCTGATATCTTGGCAAATACAGGCATCATAAAGGGAACCAGCATAGGAGACTCGGGAAATGCAGTTTGAAGTGTGGAGTAAGTTTCAGGTCTTCCAGCTTTATTTGCGTCCCTGCTAGTAGGAGTGCAAGGTTGATGAAATCACCAGTGAAGTCCTCCCCGTATCACCTCACAGCACAGCGGTGAAAGGCTGTGGTACGTACGGCTTCTAGGGAACTGTGGGGCTGGTACCCAGCTGTGGGGGTCGTGTCTGTAGCAAAGCCGATTGCCATGCTTCCCTTGCCTTGTATAAATAAAAAGCGAGTTTGAGTTTTCTCTATGACCCCCGAGAAGGCAAAAGCTTCCTGGGATGTGGGCTCTATCTGGGCATTGCGGAGCAATGAATGGAATAGAGATGGAAACTGCTCACTGTACACTGTTGATCTGAGAAGACTTTCCTGCACAGATGGAGATACGGGTGGAATACATGCGTCTTGACCTCACTTTCCACAATGCTGAACCCCAAAGTGATCAAAAGAGCTGATTTAGCTGTCCTTACCTCAGTAGGTTCTGTTGCTGCAAAAAGCGAGGAAGAAAAAGACAAGCAAAAGGGGCAAATTAGATTCTGAATGCAACTTCACAGTGTTCAATAGCACAGGCCTCCTCAGCCATGGGAATGCCTTTGGCAGGTCCCTTTGCTTGGAGGCGGAAGGGGTGCACTCACTGACGCATAGTCACAGAAATTAAATTGATGTTTAGACAAACAGCTATGAAAATTCCTAGTAGATCGTGCTGAGGACAGAATCCTGGTCATTTACCGTCTAAGAATCAGCAAAGCATTTTATGAGCTTCAGTGTGGAAAATGACAAATGAAACTCGGGACAAAAATGTGCTTTGTCCCTAGATTTCACTGCAACAGGTGCAGGCTAGCCAGCTCAACAATCCTCTCTGGTTTCACAGTGTCAAAGAGTAAAGTTATAAAATGGGCTGAAGGCTATAATTTAGCATGGGGCAAATAATCTCAGTATGTACCTGACAGCAGCTTGGAACCGTTCTGAGTACTAAGGTGTCTTTCTAGTGTGACGTCTTTTGGTTTCAACCAAGTGTCACTTTCTAGATACAACCATGGAAGTGAAAATCTGATCTGATATATAAATTTCTGAATTTATTCAGAAACTTCGTTGCTATTATATCATAAAAGTTTAGAAATTGCAAGGACCTCCAGAGGTCATCCAGTTTGTCTGCTTTCCCTAAGGCAGAAACAGTTTTATCTATGTTATTCCTGACCACAGTTTGTTTGACCTGTTCTTAAGTATGATGGATATGCCGCAAGCCTTTCTGGCAATTTCGTCCAGTTTGCCAATTATTGCACTCTTCCTTGTCAAAATGTAAAGCCGCCTTTTTTTTCCCTATCCAACACTGACATAGAGAACACTTATGCAAATAGTTCTTATTTCTAAGCCTGTCCGTGTCCCTTATCTTTTTGACCATGTTTTTTCAGTAGAAGATGTGCCAAGCTCTGTCACACCTTGCAGCACCTTTCCCTTTTCACAGTGGTTATTGCCCAAACGTACTGAGGAGACTTCCTCTTATTCAGAACCTATCTAGAACCTGCAACAGAATTGCTTTTCTTGAGCCAAAAAGGCTTCAGTCTGTCTTTCCAGACTGTTACTTCGGTTACACGGCAATGGAAGTCCACTGTAATGATGGTGGTTTATGACAGAGAAGTTCAGTCAGTTCCCACCAGCTGCATCAGAGAGATCCATGGCATCTAAAAAAATTCTGCAGGGAAGCACATTTTTGAGATGGGTTGACTGGATTCAGAATTCGTGCACCCAAGAGGCACTAGATTAATAGACTAGTCAAAGTCAGTGGAAATTAAGCTCCAGATTCCTAGGCACGTAAAGCCTGCGACCCCTTTTTAAAACCCAGATGAGACATCATGGAAGGCATCTACCATGTCCTTGATCAAATTAACATCTGGTGTGATACAGCTTTCAAAGTGATACAGTTCACATTTTCCCTGCACTGTAAATACTGAAAGATGTCTCAAAAGGCACAAAAAGCCGTAACAATGGTAAATTAAAACTCATTGTATGTGTTTGTCCCAGTAACCCTGCAACTTTGAGTCCCAGCAACTGATTACTTTGAACTCAAGCAAATGTGTCCCTTGGCCGGCTCCAAATATACTGAGCAGTAATTTTACAACATCCCTTTGCTTCCATGCCATAAGTGACAGCTCAAAAGAAGAATTGGTCAGTTTTCAGTAGCCACTTACTTGCTCTGACTGTGTCAAGCAAATTTTTCCAAGGCCTCTTCCTCTCACAACACATCACCCCTGACCTGGCAGTTTATTGCTGTAATTGAAGTCTACCTACAGATTTATTTCCATTGACCTTCTTCTGGAGATCTGCAGTGACCTCCTTCTATTTTATGAGTTGACAAAAGCTGTTCAGCTAAGCCCGTACTGTTTGTTTTTTATCCCAGCACAAAGCAAAGCTTTCTCTGACGCCTGACATCCCTTTCTCTTACTGCTGCACCAAGATAGGCAAGGAGGCAAATGAGTAGCAGTCTTTTTGTAACACTCAACTTAATGGAAAGTTATCAAAACGTCTTATTAAAATTTTATTCTCGAGCCTGTGAAAGCAGATCTAAATTAACCTAACAAACCATACCCCAAAAGTATATGTAAAGCACATCTGTGTGAAAACACATCCGCACTCAGCCCAGTAACAAATCAGGAAACATGGCCTTATTCAAAAGGCCTGAGAGTCAGTGCTTTCACATGCTCTAAAGCCAAGTCACTCACAAACCAACAAAGTGTGTGATACTCAGCCAAGAGTTAACAGTTGTCTTTAAAAAACAGTACAAATCCTACTTACTTGTTGTGCTGTTTCCATAGTTCTCCTGCAAAACCAATAGGTAAAAGGCATTATTCTTCCATAGCTCATAATTGCAGCAACAACAGCATCAAAATCAGGCCAAAGGGAGGAACGAAATTGTTAGATTGGCTTCATATATTGTTATATTACTAATATTTTTCTTGCAGGAATTTTACCAAAATGGGTTCCACAGCTTCACTCCAGGAAGAACAGGTCCATTAGAAGATGGAGCATGGTTGCATGGAACTGCTCTCACCTGAATAGGGAAGCTCAGAGTAGCGTGAAGCAGAAATGCAGTGAAGACCAGGAACATCTTCAGATCCATTCTCCCGTCCTGACAGACCACCAGTGCGTGTCCTTATCTCTGCCCGTTCGGGAGCGCTGCTGCTAGATATACCAGCAGAGCCTGCTCTGCCAGGGCTGAAAAACCTGCACCAGCCAATGGGGACCCTGTCAGGAAGCAAACTTCTTTTGCAGCCTCGACAGCCAGTTTAGCCTCTGGGCATCTCCCGGTGCTGTGCTTTTGCTGTCACTGTGATCTATAGCATCCCTTGTCTTCACGCTGTCATTCATGCTGCTCTCTAGAGCTGGATCAGCCTCATGTTTGTGCTGCCATGCGCTTCCTCTGTTTCTTGGAGGATCTTTCCTTAAGTGTTCAGTTTGACTGATACCACCTAGGAAGCCCTTGTTCCTAGATAACTTTCCAGAGTACAGTATTGTTGGGATTTCAGATGGTAGGTGACTTTTTTCTTTATGTTACAGAAAGCACAGAAGGCCATGACAATGTTGTGTTGCTTTGAAACATACAACGCGTCACTACTCAGTGAGGTTGTGTCTGTCTTCCCTGAGAAGACACCCTTCATCTTCTCAGCTTATGGTTCTGCAAGTAGAATTTTTGTTTCCTCCTCTGTGTTTCCATTTCTCGTGTTCCATAATTTCTGGCAGTCTGACAGTTGTAGGTGCCCTCGCGAGCTTTGTGACCAGCACTCAGAGAGGGGAAAAAAGACAGCAGCAGCATAAGCAGCACTTAACTTACTCATTTTGAGAATGATTAACAGATCTGCTGCTTGCTGGAGTGCGCTTGTCCAGAAGTGGATGTGGGAAGCAGTGAGCAGACCTAGCAAGAAATGCTTGTAGGAGGTAAACCAGCAACCACTGAGCCTCTTGTCGCAGCAGCCTCTTGTCGCAACCTCTTCTGGCAGCAAAGCTCTGCTTGGTGAACCATTTGCTGTAGGTACTGCAGCTGGGGATTGTCTGGTCTCTGATACACGCTTGTTTTGTGTCAGAGCACATTTTCCATGCGTGGAGAAGGAAATTGCATTATAGAATGTACAGATTCTGTCTCTAGACCATGCCAGTGCTCAGGTACCCTCATTGTAGGTTTTAAACCCACTCACACTGTTATTCCTTCTTTCTGTATTGAATAAGATGTTCTAGAAGTTATCCATGTTGGTGAATGAATCAAGAAGCAGCAGAGGGCTTTCCACCTATTTGTCTCCAAATCATACCCAGGCAAGGCTAGGAGTTACATGGAAATGTAATCTGAATTGCATTCTTCATTTTAGCGGGGGGAAGTTCACAGTCACACACTGCTGACTACTTTAGGGAAGTCTGGACTGACAAAGTCCAGGGATGAACTTTCACTACCCCCACGGGGAGGCAGCACAGGGACACACTGCTTTTTCCTTTCGGTCCCTGCACTCTGGCTGAAGTAGGGTATGCCCTAGGCACCGGGTAGTAGAAAGCAGGGTAGCACACAGTCCTTGTGACCATGAAAGAGCAAAGATCAAGCAGGCATTGTCAGCATGCTAATCCTGCTGACACAGGCAGGTTGTGTGTCCTCTGTGCACATAAATGTTTGCACTCAGCAATGCTAAGTGCCTTTCTTCATATTTGTGTTTTATAGGGATGAAAATCTTCCTTGTGCTGAAGCAAAGTTGTGCAGCTCTGGTCTGTAGTCCTGGAATGGTTCTCCAGGTTTTTCACTCAACACAAGGGCAAAACAAATGCCTGTGATGCCAGATGCCTTGGTATGCCAAAACCATACCAAAAAGACACTGCAGAATGGGGCTTGCATATAATCTGCTTCCAGTAGAGTTTAGGGGAAAAAAGGAAAGGTCAGACTGCTCTCAGGGAAAACCAGTCCAGGAGCATCAGAGATAGTGAGGGAATAAAACAAAGTTAAAAAGCAAGTTAGGAAGGTTGGTAACCTTAGCATCTTTATAGCACATTGTTGGGAAAATACTACGGCGTCCTGAGTGACAGATTAACTGCTTGTGCTCAGGAATGAGTGAGGGAACTGGGCTGGCAAAAAGGGTATTGCACGTTTGATGCTGGACCTGCTAATATGCTGACATATTAAGCAGTTAATCAGACAGATTGCTGCATGCTACCTTTTCCGTATGCTAACACTAGTGATGGTGGGGGAGATTGCTGTTACGATCAAGCCTGTGGCTGTAAATGCTACAGCTGGCAAAGTACGCACCACAGAGCAAGAGGGAGTGCTGACACTCATGCCTGCTGCCCATCCTGAACATCCTATCAGCTTTGGTTTGTGCCTGATATTTAGATTCAATATTTGCTTGTTTTCCTAAGTGTGGTATTTGCAGGGGAGGAATTGTCAGCAGTCCTGTATTCACTAATCAAAAAATTACCAAATTTTTTGAGATATTTCAAAAATAGGACATGATTTTACCAGGTGCAGCAAAGCTGGTACCTCTAGCAGAGACAATGCCACAGAAATTGTCTTGAACGTTTAGGAACCAAACCAGGGCGTAGCAAAGAGAAGCTGTCTTTGCATGTGTAGAAGAAAAGCATGTGGGATATTTTGTCAGACTCGAGTTCTCCTGTCCATATATCCCAGTTTCTGGTGGACAGTAGGGACCACACAGATTTTGCAGATGTGAACAATGATTGGCAGGTGTCCAAAACCAGCAACAAAATGTCAAGAATTACTTGGACAGTGTCATAGTCTGCAAGAAGTCTGTCAGCAAAAAGAGCACTGCTCCTGAAAGACCACTACAAAACTTGGAGTTATGCCTGAGGATGTACGCTGACTTGCAGAGACCTGTATGCGTAACGAAGAAAAGGCTTTACAGACGTACCAATGAAAAAATGTATTTTCTCTTCTATTGCATATGGGAGTTCACTGTAAAGTACACATAGCCAAAATCAAAACAGCAGATGTATAGAAGGCACAAAACTTCTGTAAACATCTTTCAGATTTTGCTCAGTCGTGTCTCATTTAGTCATATGTGTTAGACAATTATTACTCTCTTTGGAGTGCTTCTTTGTAAGCAGCTCCCAAAATATAATGTAAACCATCAAGACCTAGTTACAAAAAAGAAATAAAGTATCTATTACGGCTAACTACTAACCTCTATAACTAGCTATTAATTGCTGTTTAGTAAAATGCAGGGAAAAATAACTCAAGGAAATAAGAAAATAGACACGTTTATGTTGAACAGCTTATGGAAGTTATGTGGTAGCTACCATACCTGATTCATGGTAAGATACTAACGAATTTCAAAGGTTTAAAATCATCTGGCTTTACCAAAACCAACCACATGTAATGGTCCACAAAGCATAACTGAAATTGCTGTGGATTGGCATCACATAAATAAACACCACGCAATTACATTTACAGTCTGGGGTTAATGACAGGTCTGAACCAGGAATATATTATTTTAGACAGAACTGCTCAATACCATTTCTCAGGAATGTCTGCTTTGTGGGGCATTTCGGTATTTTGGCTCACTTTTATTTGGAAGAGGAATTCTGGTTTCAGGTCAGCTCTGGCTCATTCATTCTGAACCCCAGTCCTCTGGCCGGGAAGTCTGATCCCGTGCTTTTTAGTGCTTTTTAGTCTCCCTCTCGCTACTTCCCGGTGTCGTAACACTCTATCACACCGAGTTCACTTCCTTTTCTGTGGTGTCTTTATTATCAGATACTTCTCAGATATAAATCAGTCCTCACACGAGCTTTTTCTATGCTGTCTTAAAGGACTTTCAGGCCTTTAGTCTTTCTTATAATTCAACTCTTCTTGGTTCTACAATCACATTTTAATTCCTTCCGAATTGCCCATACCTTTTTGGTAATACAGTGATTAGGAGTGGATATTTTCAGTTGAATTCATGTCAGCCAGTACTGCACTTCGCTGGTTGAGACTATTATTGAAGCGCTGGCAGCTTCTGAGGGTTTCATAGACAACCAGCATAGACTTCAAGTCCCTGTATAGAAGACTGACATGTGTCATAAAAGACAACTCTAGATAAGGCAAAGTGCAGTTAGAAGCTGTTTTCCCACACCTGAGAGCATACTTGTTGAATCAATAGATTTACTTGTCCTTCATGTCCCTCTCCACACTTCTTCGCATCTTACCTCTCAGAGAAGACCTGGAGTTGCTCAACATGGTTCCTATTCCGCTTTCTGTTGTGCTTCCAATTTCTGAGGGATTCCCATGTCCTTGCTAACACCATCTGTAGCAATGAATCTGCAGATTCCTTAGCAGAGCACTTACACATCCTCCATGATATTAATGACTAGCTCCAGCCGTAGTCCTAGGCAGTGTTTCTGGGAGAAAACTCAAACCTAAATGGTGAACATTGGCTTGCTATTGATTAGTCACTTTTCTATTCAAAGAGGCAAACCTAGAAACTTTGATCTTCAGTCTGTCATCAGAAGAAGAGGGACAATGAAGAAAAAGATTTTTTTTTTGTGATGGATTGTTCTTTACAAAAGAAAAACCTGCAGTTAGAAAAAAACCCCACAACCTAGTAATGAAACAAATTGGAAAAGTCAAACCATTGTAACTGCTAAAATAAATGTTGAAACAAAATTGATTTTCATTTCAAAATCAGATTTCAAGGCCAAATTTAGCGAAACATAATTTAGCAATTAAACTAGCATTTGTAATGACGTATGATCCAATGATTATTTGGGCTGAGGGAGGGGAACGGAGGTGATGAAACTGGGACTTTAATTTGGACAACTCTAGTAATGAACTTCTGATTGCCTTGAAAAAAACCCAACAAATTCCTTTCTTTTATCAGGAGAAGCCATCTGATTTGTCTGCTGCCCTTAGGTGAAGAATGAATGGATCAAAGGTTTTACATGATGTTTCCAGCCTGCAGAACAATGTTATGCTGATTGCAAAGGAATCCATGTGATGGGGTACGGTGCGAGCTGTTGGAGCGGTGCCTGGGGTTATCTTTGGTCTCTCTGCCCTCTGAAGGGAGACATGCCATCACATGGTGCTGCCCCAGCTGCACACGTAAAGTGCTGGGGAGGTCTCCTGTCTGCGTCTCCTTGGGACAGATTGTGCAACGCCAGCCAGCTCCCCTGCTTGGTTTCATCTTCTGTGAGAAAGGGTCTCCTCTTACCAAAGGGTAGCTTTTGGTCACGTTAACTGTGCCGTGCAAGTTACCTTTGTGAACGCTTGTCTGGCAATTTGACTAGGGGAATCGAAACATCGTCTCCTGTCTGCTTCTCAGGTGAGTGATGGGAGCTGGCTGTGTGTGCTGTAAGCGAGAAGCACCACATCTCTACCGTTACGGTACACAGATCTGCCCGACCAACTGGTAATCCTAGTCATTGTCTCTCACCCCGGAACAAATGTGCTCCCGTACACTATCACCACCATCAGCTAGCTGCACTTCACTGACTTGTTTTTTTTCCTTTGTACCGCATCAGAAAGGCTGTCTGTACTGCCTGTCTCAATACCTTTGCTTGTTATTCACTGACTGCCTTCCCGACTGTCCTGTGCTGGATTTTTGAAGGTTTCAATGGGAGTCTTGAGAAGACAGTTTCAGCCTCACTGTGTTTTTCTGAACGCCAATTCCCTGCGCAATGTGAGCCTCACCGTGAATTACACCCGTTTACCAGCTTAGCGTATGGCTTTGCTTCCTCTTCTGGGAGGATAATTTGTAGCTCCTCTCATGCCTCCTGGGCAGGTGAGTTTGGACACCTTCCCCTGCTACTTCTGACTTTATCTGGATCCACAGAAAAGTACTTTAGGAAAAGTTAAAGCATAGTCCTTGCAGCCCCTGCCTTGTCTTAGGAGAGCCGCTATCCAGGCAGAAGTAGTGACCAAATGTTGACATTGGAAAGATTGCCTGATAATAAACTTTAAACTATTAAATAACAAAGAATCTGCTTGTTGCTCCCAGAGCCTTTTGCCAAAGAGAACATTCGCTTCCAAAGAAGAAACCCCGTCGGGTCAGACAGAGGTGCTGCAGCAGAGCCGGGGACAGCAGGGCGTTTGCTGCAAGGGCAGCCGGAGGCGCGCTGGCGGAGCTGCGGCGGGCAGGGGAAGAAGGGCGGGAGGCTGAAGGCAGCCGGCACACCGTGCTGGCAGAGGGTCCCTGGGCTAACCACCCCTGCCGCCTCTCATCGCTGCGGTTTAGCTTCTACAAGGAAATAAGTCACATTTTAAAATCTACAACTACAATTCAAGATTTAACCATGTCATCTGCCACAGGAGAACACCCCCTTCATCCTCTTTCAGCTTCTGAGGAAGAAAGGAGCAGAAGATTGCCTCTTTCTTTGTGCCGTGCTAGGGCTCCTGCTATCAGCACAAATGCGCCATGAATTGTTATGGATTTACCCTTCCAACACTCCCATCTGGAAAGGAAGTAAGATTTTTTTCCCCACTTCACAGCAGGAGGAGCTGAATGCGTACAGGCACGCATGCACCCCTCTTCCCTTCCCACTACTGATTTGCTCCAGGTCACCCAGGAATTGCAGGATTTTCCACCACAGGGCGTAGAAGGATCCCGGAGGAGGCGGGTGCCGGTCCGGTGCCTTCACTATTCCCTTGGGGAAGAGGGGACCTAACAGGGAACAGAGGATGGCTGCCACCCGAACCGTGACCGATCTATCTGTGATGCTTCCCAGGGGAGCTGTGGCTGCATTAACCTTGGCATACAGCTGTGATTACCTTCAAGAAAAAGCTTCCAAGGGGGCCTCTCTTTTCCACTCACCCGCCATTAGTTATTGAACACATTAAAGGGACATTGCCACATTACCTACGATCACCATTTTTCAAGCACTTACCAGTGTTCTTTCTGTTGCCCGATGAACACATCCCTCTCCCTAGAGAACCTGCAGTTGAAATAAATTAGAGAGGCTGCCTTGAGATCTTCTACTGGAGAGAAAAGCCTAGCTATGTTTTCATATTTCATTTGTTTTAGACTTAGGTAATTAGCTGATAGAAGCGTGCATGGTCAAACTTTAATCTGAGGGCTTTCAAGTCTAGCCTTCTGGCTTCAGATTCCTCTTTGCTGTAGTTTCAGTTCTCCTCAGTGGACTCAGCTTTGGCTCTCAGTTCACAGGCTTGTATGCAGGAAAACCATTTATTTGTACTGGAAGATTTGAACTGCAGCTCTGGTTTCTTACAGGGATGGTTCTGCTGTGGATCTGCAAATGATACAGCGTGAGTTCAGCAACAAATCAAGGTCAAGGCACTCTAAGAAAGCTTCTACTTAGAGGTCTGCTCCCATCCTTTACATGTGTATGTGCCTTCTAGCTCTAATAAGGAACATCATAAACAGGATCTGTGAGGATATTTGTATTCCTCCTTTAAATAAGTAAATTCTTTTTGTAGGAAATTGAAGAAGTGGGTGATGTGGAATATTCAAAGTGGTTGGTTTCTATAAAGGAGAGAAGGGTGGAGTATTTATCACTTACTTTATTCTGGTAATCTTTTCTGATCTAGAAGAGAGAGAGGCCCATGTGTTACTCATTTTGAACCATCATAAAAAGGAGAAGAGAATGCAGAGTTTGTCTCTCCAAGAATTTATGAGGCCCATAGAGGCAGTCTCTGTGGCCTGCCATTAGATGAATTATGGCTCTACTCTCAGACCATTGCAATTCTGGTATCTGGAGGTCTGATGAAGAAACAAGCACTAAGGGGCTGGTTTATGTGATGACATAGCTAAAAAAAAAGTAACATGTAAACAGAAAAAACATTATATGTATCAAATTATCAAGTCAACCTTTTTACCCAATTAACCAGGAAAACGTTGTCATTTTTTGCCTAATCATGCAACTAACTGGGCAGCAGTCTTGATGTCCTACCCGGTCCTCACAGGAGCAGGAACCACATGCGTCTCTGCTGATGGGTGTACTTGATTAAAGCACTCACAGACTGAAACTAATGAGGATGTTCCTTGCTGTCAGTGAAGGCAGTTGGCCCAAATTATGAGCTGTAATGAGACAATGATATCTTTTCCACACTCCAGTGTACGGTTGCTGTAGCAGATGGTTGGGCTGCTACTTAGGGTGATTTAGAGTAGCCTTTCATTAAGCAGTATTTTCACTTAAATTCCTCACGCTCTGCTGCTTACACATACATCTTTGCTATCAGCCACTTGCTAGGGGTAACAAACCAAGTCTAGGAAAAGGGAAGCAGTGGTGTTTCTCCAGAGTGATAGATAGGCACTGTCACACTTTGAGTGCATTTCCCCTCGGATCACATCAGAATGGGTCATTCCCCCCAGGCAACTCTCCTGTCCCAGCCCAGGTTCCTGTTGGTGGTCAAGGGGCTCCCTCACCTCTCGCCAGGGGTTCTCCTGCCCTGTGCCATTGAAGCTGCCAAGGACTTGCAGCTCTTCTGCCTGGTTGCAGAAACCGCAGCTGGGAATGAAGGTCTGAGTACATTTGGAGCCCGTATGTTGGTTGTGTGTCCCTCTGTTAAGTAAAACCGGGGAGGCGGGGGGGGACACCAGGCTGATCCCTAAACTGAATAACTGTCTGGGTTTGCAGCCCTCCACTCGCGTCTAAATGTGCTCACCTGGCCAGGTCTGGAGGGGAGTGACAGAGAAGCTGGGGAGAAAATGGGACACTGCCATCTCTTTACCTTGGGAGTAGCTTCTTCTCATCTGCCTTCCTTGCCCCGCAGCTTGCCTTATGTTGCAGGGCATGGGGAAGGAGACCTACTCCTGACTGAGGTCTGGGCTCTGCACCCTGTCCTACCCATCAACAGTGCCGCTGGACAGAGGCAGTGGTGACAGGCTGTCGTGTGCTGGTAATGCAGCATGAGAAAGGGCTGGCAATATTTGCTGCCTGGTAGCTGTAGCCTCATTTAGCCTTATGATTGCTCTAGTAGCTGAATATCTGATTTTGCCAGAGACAAAGATCATTGCCGTGTTTGGAACTGATCCTGTTCTGTGGCAACAGAGGCAAAAGGTTTTTCTTCTTTCTCATGACATGCCAGAGATCTGGTTTAGAAGATCAAGCTACAAATTTTGCAGCTTTGGGTGAAGAGAGTCCATCTGAGCTCCTTCTCACCTAGTAGACTACTTGGGCATTGCTGCAGAGTACAGCATTATAAGGTGCGTATGTGGCACCACACTTTGCAGAGACTGGTGTCTTTTTGCCTTGTCCTTTCTCTGCCTGTGACATGAGAAGAAGGGGGTTTGGGAGCTTCCTCCCAGGGTCCATTAGCATGACCTAGAAGGCACTGTGTACTCCAGTGTGGCTGGAACAACCCTACCAAGATTTTCAGGATGTTTAGACCATCTACATTGTTTTTTCAAGTAAAGAAGTAGCCTCTGAATCTAACCATAGTGTGGCTTCTGTGCCCCACCGTTTCTGTGTCCTGATCTGCGCAGAGCTAGCCACACTGGGAAAAGAAGTTGTGGGCAGCTGTCTCTCCTACACACCTTGCCGTGCAACTGCTGAAGATTACACAACTGTTCCTGTTCTAGAGACAGGAGCCGACCTTTCCCTCCTACTGTCTGGTACCAAGTGTGTCTCAACTTTAAACAGAAATTTTGACACAAGATTCATGTATTTTGCCACAATTTAGGTGAAATGCAAATTTTAAACTTTGTTGGAACAAAAAGTCTTTCTCTCCTAAATCATAGCTTTGCGGTGATTTAATCTTAATCACATATTTTTGTCTGATAATGTCACAAAACATCTTCAGTGGAGTTGGTACTTCAGAGGAGTTAGGCTGTACGGACAGCAAGAAGAGCCTGGCACTGGCCAAGAAGACGCAAACTGCTGTGGATATGATATGTATATGTCATGCTGGGGTTATCCAAGATGTTTGGGCTTGAGTAATGAGGGCTTTTGATATGTAACTAGCGGTGTGACAGAAGATGTTGGATGGTGAAGGCAACTTGAATGGGAAAATCGTGAGTTTTAATATGACTATGTTAGACTTAAGCTCATATGAAGTCTCTTGGGAGAAAACATCAGTGTCAACCTGAGATTTCATGTTGTAAGAAGACAGATCAGTCAGGTGTTGGTATGGGCTCTGTAAACTATTGATGAAATATGAAGTGGGAACGGATCAGGAAAAGATCAGATGGAGATAAGTTATAGAGGAAGAAAAATTATCTATTCTCTTAATAGATAATGGATTCTCATATGGTGAGGGCAAGAGAAGACGACCTAGAAAATGAACAGATAGAAGAAGTAGAATCATAGAATCATAGAATCATTAAGGTTGGAAAAGACCTCTAAGATCATCAAGTCCAACCGTCAACCCAACACCCCCATGCCCACTAAACCACGTCCCTAAGCGCCTCATCTACACGTCTTTTAAATACCTCCAGGGATGGTGACTCCACCACTTCCCTGGGCAGCCTGTTCCAAGGCCTGACCACTCTTTCAGGAAAGAAGTTTTTCCTAATGTAAGAAGAGAAAGAGGAGGGAAAGGTTTATGAAAATAGAGGGAGGATATAACTGAGTTTCAAAAGTCATGAATGTGTCCAGGAAAAAAGGACAGAGTGAGCTGGCCAGTGTAAGCCCAGGAGTGGTGTAGAGACTGCAAACCAGAGTGGAAAAAACTGAGTCAAGTAAGGGAATTTGCAATAAGGGTTTTACTCTTCACCATAACTGTGTCAG
>NW_009194545.1:0-33680 GCF_000690835.1 Fulmarus glacialis | reverse complement strand
CTACTTGACCAGGAAAAGAGCCACTGACCCACTTTGCAGTTTTGCAGCCAGAAGACAATTTACTCAGGAGTTTTGAGGGGGGCTAGGGGACAGCTGAGGACACAGGGCTTCAAGCCAGGGAGCCCACTGGGGAGAGGACAGTCCTCTCTCAAGTATAATATGGGCAATTGTGAAAATGAAGGAAACAATTCCCTAGGGCTACTGAAAGGAGCACACGTGGGAGGCCTCCTTTCAAATTTGTATGCAACTTTTCCAGCCTCATGTTAGAGGAAGGTTCTGCCATGACTACTTTGAAGATTGAAAGTTGTGTACAAAGCAAGCACAGCCCTCTAAGGCAATGACAGGCAATGCCCCTGTGCTTTCCACCACAGAAGTGCCCTAAATCCTGAGGGTGGTGGCTATCTCTAGATCACTTAGATTAGGCCTGACTGCAAAGCTGTCAATAACGGTGCTGGCTGGAGTGGGAAGTGTCAAAGACCTATTGCTCTATTACACACTGGACAACACTGATTCTGAGTAGCAATTACCTGTCAAACTTGACCAGGACGAGGTCAGATCTTACTATGATCTCAATCTGAAAAGCTAAAAATAGCATATATTTCTGCAGACAGCAAAACCAATTCCCAGTCTCAACTATTTCAAAGGAAGGCATGGAGGTCAGGCGGGTCACAGCAGTGGTGCAGTAAGGATATCATAAGCATGGACCCATTCCACTCTTTGCACTTAACTCATTGTCAATAAACTCGACGGAAAGCATCTATCCTGATAGCTGGAGGCTGTTTTCTGAAAAGTCTGTTTTTGTAGAGGGTGTTTGTAAGGTCTCTTTGTCTCTTGACTGGAATGTCTGGGTACACGATTGTATGCACCAACTCTTTTTATCGGAGTGCTGGCTGAAATTTGTATAATATCAGTGTTACAGAAAATGTTCCAAAACCAGATGAAATCTTGTGGTCACAAGCAATCGCTAGAGGTGAACATGAACAGAAACGTAATTTCTCAACTCCAGAACTGGAAACTCTGAGTCTCACTTATCTGTAATGATTTCCTCTGCTCTTTTCTCTGTCTCTGTGTCAAGCAATGTTGTCTTAGGGAAAACTGTTCCTGTGGTGTTCTTGATACTAATAACAGCACAAAAATCACTGCAAAAAGTGATTCACCATTTGCTAATAAGAATTACCACTGCTGAGGTACTTGCAGCTTCTGTGAAGGGGGTACCTAGCAAAAGACCCCCATAAACACAGTGAGTGACTAGACGGAGCAGATCGGCTCACAGTCTGTTCGCTGTGATTTCCTACCTGTGCCTCTTTGACAGAGGGAGGGAATATATGATAACTCTGACCAAGACTCAAAGGAAATGTGGAAAGAAAGAATAAGAGGCCAAGAGCTGCTGCCAGACTGCTACTTTACATGAGTCGGTGACTCAAAATAACATTTCCAAAAAAGAAGCAGATTCTCAGGGTTTTACCTAAAAGATGTAAGAAACAAAATTTGCACAGCATGTGGTGTCTGCTAGAATAGCCACCCAGGATCAGACAACAGGCCTCTCTGACCCTGTGTCCTCTCTCTGACAGGGGCCAAAAGTGGCTGCCTAGAAAAGCACATAAGAACAGGGCAAACATATATGATACTTCCCCTTTGTTTTGAACTTGGAGCCTGCTTGAATCTTCCCTGTAGTTCTTATACTGGAATTAGGAAGTTGATCCCTAGCCAGTTTCCCCAGTACACTCAGGATTTCAGAGACCTCTTTCTTCTCCCCTTGCAGTATCTCTTTTCCAGGCTGAGGAGTTGTAGCTTGCTCGTTCATTCCTTACACAGAAGCTGTTCCACACTTCAATCATCCTTTCTGAACCATCTATGAACTTTTTTTTCAGTTTGGTGACATCCTTTTTTAGACCAGAGGGGCAAGAACTGCACATAACACTTAAGGGAAAGGCAATCTGCTCACAAAACAGAATTAACAAAAAGCAGATGCTGCTTTGGCCATTATGTTGCCAGTTTGCTCTTGCACTGCAGTGAAAAACACGACAGCTTTTTTTATAAGTCTTCCCTTTCCTTCTCTGAAAGTTTCTTCTGCAGTGACAGTGGTATCTGTGGTCTGAAAGGCAGTGGGATGAGGAACGCAGTAAGGTGGAGGACGCTGCCTCCAAGCCCTGCTGCAAATCCAGAAGGACTGCTTGCCTCCTCGGGCTTTCTCTCACGATACTACCTCCTAAGGACCTGTTGTAGGTTGTTTTTTTTCCGAATGCTTAATACCACACAGTGCTGTACATGCTCCAGCGTGGCTCCCATGGAATTTTGCTGCAGGAGCGAGCTCTCGGCTCTTGCGTAAATCAGACCACAAGGTACCAGGCTGGGTGTGTAGGAAGTGAGAAAGAAACATGTAATTATTCTGTATATTTCCAGCTGCTTAAACTGTAAGATCAGCCAGCAATCTGGCATCTTATTTTTCTTTATCTACTCCTTCACTGGAGGGGGACACACATAAAAACCAGATGCTTTCAGTATATAACCCTAATTCATTCCCAAAAAGAGTGCATCTTATCAGCAAACTATTCAGAGTTCATTTAGAAATAAAATGGTATATCATCCTGTACTTAAAGATTTAAAGACAAGGCTGACATGGAAGTGGACAGAAATAAGGCCTTACAGACAACTGTATTTCTTGAATTTTCTGGCTTTGCAGCCTTAACATAGCTAGAGATATAATTTTAGCTAAAAGTATGAGATCCCAATGTTTTCTCTGCAAAATATCCTCTACAGCATTGGCATTGTAAAAAATTGAAACTCTAGCGTGTTAACCAACTCTTAAAAGAAACTGTAAGGAAAACATTGTCACCTCTAGGAGGCAGCATTTTATTGCAAATACACAATGTATAATTTGGTGTCCGACACTTCAGAAGGTTTTGAAGCTTCTCAAATCTCCTGTGATTATAAAAAAAAATCTAGCAGAAAAGAAATAAACATACACTTGTGCTGGAATTACCTGTGCAAAAATAAGCTCTGTTTCTCCAGCCAGCAAGATCCAATTCTCAGATGAAATGGAGATAGTCAGGCACAAAATGCTCCCGTTTTCCTGGGTTTTCAATAGCGAGTTAGCAGAGTTCGCTGGAAAAGCAGAGTATCTGGGTTGTTCATCTGCTCGCAGCAGGATACCTCCCCCATTTAGGAAAACGTGCTCATTTACTCACCTTCACCTGCTAATTAGGAACGTACTTAACCTCGTGGTCGCCACTTTACTGAACAATACTTTCCTTTCAGTTGCATTTGCAGTGATTTATTTTTCTTTCTTTCACCCAGGTCTGTCCTGAGCTGGAGCTGACATTTTCTTCCTGAATTTCCATTACTGAGGTGCTAAGACCTCACACTAAAGCACTTCACCTGCTGAAGCACAGACATTGTTTTTCTGCTGGGCTTTGTGGTGTGATGTGGCTTTCTAAAGCACAGCTGCCTTTCTCTTTGCAGATGGCCCTTTGGTGCTCTCAGAGGAATTGTGGTTTTTTTGAAAAACTGCCTCACACATTAATACTCTTTTAACATCCCAAGCGGGCCCTATGTAAACATGAAGCAACAGAGGACACCACATCGGTGGTGTCATTGGCGGTTAAACGTCAGTTTAATTTGTAACTGAATGAAAATAAATCCCATTTAGCGCACAAAAAGGTACAGCTGGTTGCATGCGTGCACACCACTCTTCTTGATTTCAAAACTACCCATAATGGAGAACCCTCCACCGTCCCTCAGAAATTGCTCCCACCGAAATTATGCCCATTGTTGGAAATCTGCAACATGTTTCTACTCTGAGTTTGTCTGGCATCAGCTTCTGGCCGTTAGCTCCTGGTAACGCATTGTTTGCTTGACAGAAGAGGACCTCTGTTATCAAAGATTTATTCCCCAGCTGGGTACTTAAGGATTTTGACTGAGTCACCCCTTAGCCTTTTCACCAATAAACAGACTAACCTCCTTGAGTCACACTCCGATCCACTGCCTTCCAGCCCCTTGTTCATTCTCGTGGCCCTTTCCTGAACTCCCTCTAATTTGCCCAGCAAGTCGGTGCTGCCCAGCAGAGCGGGACGCAGCATTGTTCTACGGCAGCCCCACCAATGCCCCGCGGCGCGGAGCGACGCTTTTTTCCACCCCAGCCACACCAATGCCAAATTCACGTGTTACAGACCCTTCTTATTCCTACCCAATGTTTTTCCTCTTACCCTCCTGTGGATCACACTACCCTTCCTGATCACTTTTGCTTTTTGGCTCCTTCTCCCTGCTTCCTAGTGTTGAGCCTCGCCCCCCCAGGAGTATTCATCCAAAGTTGCCGCAAGGGATGCAAGAGCTGTACCACAGCCAGATTTACAGCGGTTGCTGGTGACAGGGGGTACCTGGCAGCCTCCTGGAATAGGTACACAGCCAGATTTTTTCCATAGATCTCCTGAATCCCACAGATCTTGGTCTCGGGACAGTGTAGTGTCCTAGTACAGAATCATTTACCATGTGCCCTACACTGCACGCATGCAACTAGCTGTACCCTTTTGCGCGCTAAATCCTTACCATCATCCCGAGGGTAGCGGAGTGGCAAAAGGCTACACGCGCAGCTGGCAGGTACTCCTGTAAGTCTGGAGATTTCAGGACTTCTATATCCATTAAACCAGCTGAAGCACCACAGCTTGAAGCTCATTTTCTTGAGGTTGATTGCTGTATATCTCCCTTTTAGAAAATGATTCTTTCTTCTTCTCTTAATTACTTCATTTACTTGATTTATATCTACAGGTCTGTTTCAGTGACAGCGATGGAGGGGCCAAGCCCACATTCCTCTCACAAATCTTCCTTCTTTTCTTTTTTTTTTTTTTTTTTTGCATATAAATATGTAGACACAACTGCTTTGTCTTAATAGCACTGCAAAAGACTATTTCAATGGTCTGTAACACTTTACAATCTGGTGGAGGATGACTTCACCACTTGGAGGAAGACAAAATCCCTTTCTTAAAACATTTACAACCTGAGGCAACAGCACACAAAAGCATAAGGAGGTAGATGTAGTCATTGTAAGCACAAGCCTTTTACCTTCACTTTTGTTTCTGCCATGCTTCATTTTCTCGTTAAAGAACTGCACGACAGCCATATGTGGTCTTCTGTCATTAACTGGCTATTTCAGTGCCCAAAGTTGGGTGGTGTAAACACCTTGCTATGATTTAGCAAGCTATTTCAGACCATCATCCTGTTCAAACTGTCCCATTTCTGCAGCACAGAATCTCAGAATCTCGTAACAGGTCAATACAAGTGAAAACGCGAGCTTACACCTTCAGGCTATATGTGACGGTTACAAGGATTTCCCTGCAAAAACCCTCTCTCTCCCATTTCCGCCTGTTAACTCACCCTTCTGCCTGGCGAAACGCCTCAGTGAGAAGCAGAGTATCGCTGAGAAATGCCAGCCCTGATGGAGTGGGCTGAGTCAGGGAAAGCAGTCTGCAACTATCTTTCATTCAGGTGCGTGTCGGCTTTTCCCTGTGGTAGTGAGGGATTCTGGAACTTTGTGTCTTCTAATGCAAGAGTAAAAGTTGCAAATCCCTGACCTGCTTATTTGAGTGGTTGGCAATTGCATTAAAGGGCTTTTTTCTGGTAAGGCATGAATTACAGCCAGGCGATACAAAAGCTCTTGTAATTCTCCATGTGATCTGTACTACCAGTTCTTCATTCAGAGAAAGCCTCTTTTATGCAGCCAATGGACAGAAAGGCCCAAAATATGAGTGGAAAAGCTCACAGCAGGAAAAAAGAATCTACAAGCACCAAAGGTTGTGCAGTGCCTTATATTTTGTCATCACAGCATATTCATGTCTGAAATATTGGGAGCTGAAAACCCTGTTTATGGTTTTGTCATTCTTATACATGTATCAGAATCTGGAGAAAATATGTGGATAGAGTGACTGTAAAATGTGTTGTCAGGCCTGAACGTGCCCATAAAGTTTAGCTTGCAAAAACAGGCTTTCATCTTTCTGCCTTGGCAAGTCTCTTTCCAATGGCAGATGTGGCAGATAAAAGAGCTATGTGATTCTGGGCAATATCAGTGCGAATGGCCAGTGAGAAAAGTCATTAGCCTGGCCCCATTTTAGCCTACTACTGCTTTAAAGAAAAAGAAGCAATTTTATTATTGGGTGTTAAAACAAGCAAGTGTAAAGCTGACTTTGAAATACATTTGTGGTCCAATTTTTTTTGGAACGGGATGTGTTAAAAATAAGCAACCATGACAGATAAATGCAGTGATGGTATGTGCCAAAGCTACAGTTAAATTATGTATCTGTACCTGTTACATGCATCAGTGCACACACAAAATTCCGCAATATTTGGCCTGTCGCTTGTAGAAGCTCACATACTGCTAATATTCAATGTTTAGCAAGAGCTGTTTTGTTTTCCTAGCAATAGCAGCAAGAGGCTGCTGCCTGGCTATTATTAAAATATGATATCTGATGATGATTCTGTACATCTTACATTTCACAGCATATACAATTTCTGGCAAGGAAAACTTAATCTTCATATATGAGCAGCTAGAAAACAACTTGGAGAGGTATACTATTAAATTATTGTCTTGCAGAGAGATTTTGATGTGGTCTTCCTTCCATAGCCTGTTGTAAGCAGTCTTCATATAATTCTCAGAACAGCTTGTAGAAGACACATGAAGATTGCATCTCATGGATGGACTGAATGCCTTCTCCATTCCAAATCTCTGTCAATGTATTCCACCCTCAACAGCACCTTCTTCTTTTTCATATGGTTTCCAAATCTCAGGGGCCTCTGGTCTAGGTGTGTTAGGTTTCACTAGCACCTTGAGGAAGAACCCATCCTGTGGAGGAAACCAAAGGCATCTAAAGAGTGTGTCCATCCTTTTTGTCCTCTTTCGGACTCTCCTCTCTTCTACTTGTCTTGAGTGGTGGTGGAAGTCCGTAACAATATGGTACATTCTTCAAACTCAAGATAAGATCTTGTGGCCCTGTGATTATGATGTTACCTGTTCAGCTATGGGCTGAACGAAGTAGTTGGTAGGTAAGTGAGCAAATGGTTGCAACAGTACCTGTGGCAGAGAAAGTTCAGATCAGCAAAGGTAAGCGTACGGATGCTGTTCAAGGCTTTGGAAGCTCCTGACCCGCGAAGAGCATGAAGCAAAGGGAGCATTTAGTCAGATTTCTCAATCCCCTCTACGTGATGTTCTTCCCACTACTGAGCACAGCAAGAGATGTGCCAGTGGTCCAGCCTGGGGTGGCCAGTTTTATGTTCTCATATAGACAGAAGACAAAGCTCAAGGTTTTCCTTCTGCGGGCTGAGCTGAAAGGCCAGTTTCCACGGGCTCAGCAGTGTATTGGGGGATTGTCTCTGCTTAAGGAGTCTATTGTGATTCTCTTCTTGATGGGGGCGTCGGGAGGGTTGGAAGTGGGGGGCGAGATGCGTGTCTGACAAGCCTGGTAGGGTGAGGAGAAGGCAAGATGACAGAATGCGCACTGCATCCATAAGGATGCTGCAGGAAAGAGGAATCTTTAACAATTAAAGTGACAGTCAGATGTGTGAGAGAAGCTTTGTGCCAGGGAGGTGAACATGTAATCTATAATGGAACAAAGGCTGTGTGAGTCATCATTAGTAAGACGTGAAACATCAAAAAAAAGTCAAGAAAAATCCATGGCAAAACCTGAGCTGCAGAAAGATCAAAAAAACTGAATTCCTAAACTTTTCTGTGTACATAGTTCATTTTTTCCCTGATCCATAGGCATCAACTGTATTCCAAAATAGAAAGACAAAGGAACTCCCAGTAGAACTGGGTATTTTTTTCAGAGCCTTATAAGGAATATTTTGCTTCTTGCTTACTAGTTCCACTCTGGCCCAGATATATAGTGACCCAGATTTATAATCATCTTCTGGCCACTAGGTACTCCTTGTGAAGCACCCGGAAAGTGGTTGTATGTGTCACAAGAAACACATCAAAAGATGGCATTTATCCTCCTCTCCCCCAAGTTGGGCAGTCTGAGAAATCAGGCAAAAATAAATGAGTCAGAGAAAGTTAGTCACTCCATCACCTCCAGAGAAAACTGAGACGGACATGTAGCCCTTTAGCTCTGTTCATGTAGGTTCTTCTACTGTGCTCATCAGCCCACCGCCTGACACCGGTGTAGTAAGCAGTGTGACTAATGTCAGGCATATGTTGTTTGCGCTCTCATCCTCTGCAGAGGAAGCAGCATATGCGCCCGTGTGTCTTGTTTGATAGGATTTTCTGCTGTCTTTTTAAATAGAAATGCTGCTCTGCACTGATGCCACAGAGACCAGCTCCAAAAGGTTCAGACCCTGCGCTTTGAGGGGAAGCTGGTGAGGTGTGGGACGGTGCTTAATTCTTGCATGTTTGCTCCTCAGCCTCTGAAGAATGAGAAAGTTTTGCCTGACTTACACACAGGCTTCACTCTGACTGTAGTGCTATCGTGCAATGCTATCGTAACAGGGCTTCTCAAGCCAGCATCTTTTGGCAATCGCTATCTTCCCCTTAAGACAGAAAAATTCAACCTCGAGCACATTAGCAAGCTAGCCCTCAGAAATATTGCTAGAGAGCTGATCAAACATTTGGATGCACTTTCTGTGAGTTAGCTAGCAAGGCCCAGCCCCTTCTGCTGACGTCTTTCCTCTCTATCACACATCAGACTTTTCCCAGTGGAGCTGGAGAACAGGCTTCAATGAAAACTGCCTGTTTGCAGCTATATGGAGATTGCAGGCACCACAATCACTATTTCCTCTACCTGACCTGGAGCAGAAACTCCATCATCAGGATAGAAAGGTAGCCTTGTTGCCTAGCAAAGGTGGGATGATTTATCTCTGTCTCTAGATTGGTCCCTTTTCTTTGCTGCACAGGAGAATTGTTTCCAGACTTCCAAGGAGAATGAAGCCAGGCTAGAAATCGGAGTGGATGTGCGAGAGCTGCTCTCCCAGGGAGGAGAAGGAGTCACAGGGTTTCTGTGCTTTTTGTTCCTGTGCAGTGCAGGACAATGGTTTTATCTGCCCCAGTTATAGCCCTGGGGGCTACCTTAGGGACTGCAACTAGCATCCTTGCCCTCTGCGGGCTCACCTGCTTCTGCAAATGCAAGCAACCTGGGAAAGGACTCTCGGAAAAGGACCAAGAGGAGGACATGGAAAATACTAAGCCCAGTGTGCTTCAGCCAGTCCACCAAGTAAGACAGTCTCTAATTTACTCTGTGATTTTTCTTTAAATGCAGAGGGTGGGAATGCAACTTCTCTGTTAGGCTACTCAGCATGTGATTTATGCTGCCTATTTATCTGCTTACTGTGTTCAGGATGTAACAACATGTCAGTGGGAGGAGGAGTGAGGGAAAAGCAGAGATAGGCTGGGTCACCCACAGAATTACCTGAGCAGGAGACACTGCCACAGTGCCAAAGAGAAAGCTGCTGATGGCAAAAATAGGGGAGGAGGACTGGAAATGCTGCTTAGCTGTCAAGCTAGATCACGAGGGAAATGATTTCCCGAGGAGAGAAGACTGGACTTTACCAGGTGGCATGCAGCATTGTAAAGAGGAGACGACTCCTGCTGGGTTCTCCTATAGCAGCTATTTCTCTCACTCCGTTCATGACATCTTATGCTTCCTGCAGGAGAGTTCCCTGTCAACAGCTGGCTTCTTGTGAAAACCATCCCTCCTCCTCCCTCTGACCCTCTAACTAAGGGGATTAATTATGTGTGAAGTTAAAACAAGGCATTGAAATGATAATAAAATGCAAGTGAGAATCTGGAGTGTGATGACTGGACAATCTCACCACACTGTGAATTGCTTTTTTACTTACTATAAGAGCAATGTGGAGTATGGATAATATCAGGCATCCCTGGGTGGTTTTTCTTTCTTGTTAGAATCCCAAACCCCTGATTTACTGCTGAGCTTAGTGCAAGAGAAAGCAAGGGGAATTACAGGACCCTTCTAATATACTTATTAATGGAAAACTCTCCTTCAAAGGGAAATGTTTGACAGATTTCCTTGGTTGACTATGGTCTTTAGCACGACCTGTAGCACTGGTCAGTCCCTGAAGGTATTACCTGTTGGCTGTTGCTCTTGGTGTTTGTATGTGCCTACGTCCTTTTCACTTTCATCTAGCCATTCAACTAAATGTTATGCCTTAGCAGCCAGTTCCAAAGGCCAGTGATCCATTGTATAACAGTCTTCGTTTGCCTTTTAATTATCTGAGCTGCCTATTATTTTTGTATTCGTAAAGAATGTAGCAGGAATCCCAACTGAACTTCTCTGTCATGTTTGTAATTACATATTCAGTCTCTCTCTGGCTATCACTCTTAGGCTCGTAGTAGAAAAGAGCCCTGGCATCCTCATGCTCCTGTTGCAGTTTGTTCTGGGGAAAGATGACCAAATCTACTAATTGTATTGTAAGATCTGGTGCAGATACACAGAATCGCGTTACCAGATCTTCTGGTTGCTGGGGGTGGGAGGATGGCTCCACTGGCCATGGATGAACATCTGCACTGAGCTTAGGACTTCTCAAGAGATTGCTGCTGATTCTGAGTGTTCATCCATGAGCACGGTGAATATCTCCTAGTACCTGTTTGCATTTTCCTAGGATGATTTCACCTGCTATTCTGTTTGATAGTTTTGTCATGTCCTTTCCAGGCTCCTTTCTTGTCTTTTCTAACCCATACAGGGGATTTGCCAACTCCTGTGTATAAGGATGTACAATAATGCTGAGATTTTCCAAGTTTACTGTTAAAATGAATGAGAGATGTGTAACTTTGACAGTCATATCACTTTGCATAGCATTTTTTCTAGCTGTTGTCTGGAACAACACTACCCACAGATAACTTCACCGTCAGTCTCTTTCTACAAGAGACTTTTTGTTGTTGTAAACTTCTAGCTCAGAAACCTCTCAAATCTTTACTTTAACTCCATCCTTGGCCTGGACATTTTTCTTTTATACAGACTTCTGGGAAACATCTTGGGAAAGTGTTAATCTGTCCTGGAGCTTGTCCTCCGGGGTGTCATCCTGCTTGCATGACTGAAATAAGCACCAAGTCACCGTGAAGTCCAATTAAGCCTCCAGTACCCAGCAGCTATTAGGTTATGGTCCTCACAATATTTCTACATACATCAAGTTTTGCCATTAACTTAATCCAGTATTTGACCAACAGGGGATCAAATTATTCAACCCGCCCTCAGTGTATCACTATTACCTGACTGATTGTATTCTTTTAGCATTGTAGACTTTCTAATTAGAAATATTATTTCTAATGTTACTGTTTGTTTTTGTTTGTTTTTTTTTTTAAAAAAAAGAAATCTGGCCAAATTATAGCAGCTGAATGAACATTCTGTCACAGAAAGTGCAAAACGTTCTTAGTTTGCATATTCTGTATGTTTAACAATTCTTTCCAATTAAAATAGTTTTCTTGCCGGGAACATGCATTCTCCTATGCTGTCACTGATTCAGAATCAGTCTATATACCTTGAAGGAATGAATCTCAAATTGAGTTCTGAGCTTGTGAAGTTTTATCATCTGTGTCTATGTTTATAAATTGTCCTGTCGGGACTTTTTTCTGACTACATTAGTACACCGTATGTCCTAGTCAGTGCTTGACATACTTAATTATTAAAGCTTGTCAGGGCCACTGATTCTGATAAACAGAGATGACGAAAGATGAAGCAAGACTGCATTTTATTCACTTGGCATGTCTCCCATGACAGTGATGCTTGTATTTGCTATAGACAGAGGCTCCCCATGGACATGCCCTGCATACATGAGGAGGAAGAGTTCGAACACAAAGATACCTCTACAGAACAATTAAAAACTGCTGTAAATTTGCAAAGTCTCAGCAAAGCGTGCAGAATGAAGATTTCTAAACATATCCAGCAATGGCAACAGTCTGGTGCATTGTTTGACTGACACTGGGCAGGGACCCAGAAGGTCAGCTGCAGCCTCCTTGTTGCTTTTGGTTTCTTTGCTTTCACACATTTTATGCAGAACTATCTGAACTATTCTGCTCATCTCTTTATTTAAGATGCTGCTGCTGATTTGCAAAGGGAACTTCCACAGCTTCCACAGGGCACTGCTATGTAACTAGATTAGCAGACAGCACTTGGGAACAGGGCTGGCAGCAAAAATAATAAACAGAGGCAGATGCAGTTGGAAGAGGGGGTGGGCTAGTCCCACTGTGCTTGCATATGTCTCTCATCTCTAATTCTGCAGAGCAGACAGACAAGAGGAATATTTAGACCCGGTGGAGCTCTTACTTGCTGCGTGCTGATGGATTTCCTGACTAAATATCTGGCTTTTAGCAAGTGGAAGAAAAGATTGTACTAGCAATACCTCACATTTGTACGGTGTTTTTCATCCCAAAGGATCCCAAGGTGCTTCGTGTGCTAGCAGCACGCAGCAGTGCAGGCGTACTGCTCTGGTGTGGTGGCCCGTGCCTGGGCAGTGCTGCCAGTGACAGCAGCCCTACACAGCGGCTTCAGGAGAGAAAGAACAGCAGAGACTGCCCACCATGGCAAGCACTGTATGTGTGTTAGAAGTAATGCCTTTGCAGAACAAAAGCGACCTGGTTTATCAAGCTGTTGTCTAGTGATTCCGAACATATTTTGCTTGGTTGGTCTGCTTTAATTTTAGAAGAACGGAAAACCGCATTTAAGGCTTGGATGAGTAACTTCAAATTTCCTATGTATTATTTTAGGACCGATGAGGCTTACATCTCTAAAAGAGGGATCTCGCTTACAGACCCGCACCATGTGACTTACATAATATCTAAACTCAGCCGAATGCTAGGTGGGGACTGCACACAGTGACGTCTTTCTTTCTCAACCCACTTCTCTTTCAGAGCCCTTAAAATTAGACAAGACAAAATGCTATGTTACATAGTGGACTTCCTAAACATTGATGCACGGGCTGCCTTGAGAAGATGGAGTCGCTGACCTAATTAGTTCTTTACCACTGCCAAGTGCATGTAACCGTAGTGCTATGATCTCCATAAGCAGAGTATGACTAAAGAGCTGAAGACCAAGACTGCTCTCTTTCTTCAGCTCTATTTCTTGAGGAATAGGTATGCTCCCTCAGGACATGTGAACTGGAACCACAAAGTCCCAACACAGACAAGTGCTTCAGGGGATCATCTACATTCATTATTAATAGGAAACAATGAGTCTAATGAAAACCTTTAATTACAATTACGAACATTTTCTGGCTCACCCTCAATCTAAACTTAACACAGAATAGGTTGGCAAGCAGCAGAGTTGGAGAGGATCCCACTGCACAATAATCAACCAAAATGGCAGTTTTACTTCTGCTTTTTGTCTTTCGTGTTTTGGAAACATTAATAAAATCTGTTGCAAGGGTCAGGGTCATTTGCTAGTCAGCTTTTGTTCTTTACCGTTGATGAATCCAAATATAAATGAATCAGGAATGATTTCAGTTGTGAGCAGACAGGATTCTTTCTTGGAACATGAGGAAGAGAGGACTGTTTTATTCCATTAAAATATTTTTCATTGTTTTGGGAGAACAGTAATGCCTCTGTGACAACCTTTGCTTGGACTGCCTGAGCATTACACCATCTTTCAAGTTCTTCTGCTCAGTCCATGTTCATGATTCAGCAGGGAATTGAAATGTTAAGAACAAACTCGGACATAAATCCAAATTTCAGTCCTGGTATAATAAAGGGGAAATGTGTGTCTGAGGGTCAAGAGGAACTCTGGTCCACAGAGCCAAGAGATAGTCCAAGACGCTGAGATGACCACTGAATCAATTACTCTTGGTATGCCATTGCAGGGCTCATTTGTTCAACCAGTTCTCCTTTGTCTTACTACACCGCGGTTGTACTTGCTCCAAGTGACTGTATGATCCATGCCTTTGCCTTTCTAATGCTTACTACATGCTCATATAAAATGTTCTGAAATCTGTGGGTGGCTATAGCTTCTTGATCTTGGATTTGACTTCAAACATCAGGGTAAAAAATACTGTACTTCAGTCATAGCAAAATTAACTTCATAGTTGATTTCTGTGCTAAGAGAAAATACAGGCTTATGAAAGAAGGATTAACTGGTACAGGAACAGAGGAATAATCAAACAACAAGAACATATCTTTTTCTTGTTGCAACGAAACATCTGTAGAGGCGTAAATCTGAAAAGACACACACCAAGTAGAAGGGTATCAGCTTTGGAAAGAATATCCCTGGTCATACAGGCAGCAGTTTCTACAACCCAAGAAACAATGACGGTAAGAATGACCAGAGGGACTGTCTTTTCTCCCTTTGTCTCAGCTCATTTAACACTGAAAGAATAGGAAGAATTAGTCTAATTAGTGCAAAGTAATAAACAAAGTTTTAATTTTCAGTTCAACATTAACAAAACTGCAGAGCCAGTCCAGCCTCGAGCACTCCTGAAGTTTCCCAACATTTATGGCCCCAAACCAGTAGTAACTTCACCTGAAATTGTTAACTACACGCAGTACTCCCTGAAGACAACAGAAGAACCAGCTACTGGAAAACATACTGGTTTGGATGAGAACAGGATGAAGATACAAGTCAACGAAGAGCTGTTTGTTCTCCCTCAAAACGGTAGGAGCATTTGGTCTTCAGACTAACAATTGCTTTTCTGGGTGTAGATATGTAATACCTCTGAGCATAATGTGATTGTAGTTAGAGAAATAAACGTGAACTGAAGACATGGGGCGCTTTTCACTCTCTTATCATGAGCATTGTAAGTGAGTTCTGTCTTCAATGCATGTGTTTAATAGAAAGTAGTCATGGAGCTCATCAGGACATTCAGATAACAAAGGTGTAGTTGTGTCTGGTTGTAAATTTTTTTACCTAAACATCTTTTGTGTTGAAGAATCCGGCTCAGCGGAAGCAGACATTTTGTAGAAAAACATGTATTTAGTGTAGTTTTACTGAGAGCGTTTGCCAGAGTATGGGTGAAATGTCCGGCCAAAACTAGGCAGAGTATCTCCTCCAGGACAAATGCTAGCTGTCCAGCAACTGTCCTTGTCAGGGACATTGGCAACTTCTACTTCTTATTTATTTTCTCTGCCGCTTTTTTTCCACTGGTTTGGTGAAATGGTCTTGGCTTGTTGTAATGTGCAGTGAAACCAAAGGCTGACACCTCAGACATTTTTGCCAAATAGAATTCTTGTTTTCCAGCCAGCCCAAAGGGTAACATGCCAAAGCCTGGAACGTAAGATTCCTGGAGCCGGAGAGAAAATGCAATGTTAATTATATACATCTGGCAGCATGTCTGGGTTGCTTCCATACTGATTTTTATACCTTCACAGCTGTCTTTTAACACGATAATTGACTCTTATGGTTACCACATTAATAAAACCTTCCTGAAGATTTGCCAGAGACACAATGCCGTCTGTCATGATTTTTTTAAGAGAACTCTTTTCAGTTTTTAAAAATTGCTTGAGATTATATTTTTGTCCTTCTGGGAGGACGATTGCTACATTCACCCCTTCACCCTGAGACTTGGGAGTACGGAAAAGAAAGTACTGTGGGAAGCAGCTGCATTGGAGGAAGAGACTGTCTGAGCCACATCCTTAGGTGTCAGGGAGAAGATTATAGGGTAGAGAGGCTGCATGTAGGCTAAAGCTTTATATAAGTGTGTTGGTGCAAGAGCCTCTCTGCACTGCTAATGGCACAAGCAAGTTTGTTTCCCGCTGTGCCTGATTTCATAACTCAAGTATTGCTGAAATAAGGCAAGAATTGTTGCGTTCTCCTTTCGGTGCTACATTGAACTGGTCTGGACTGTGGCTGAGATTTTTAGGAGGAAATGTCCTGGCCCCACTATTGTTTTCTCTATGAATCAGAACTGACCTTGCAAATAAGAGCTTTTGATGACAAAAAGCTGTGGCTTCCCTTTTAGTCTTGCAACTTGCTTTATTTCAGTATGAAATATATACTGGCCTTCAAAATCACACGTGGAGAAACTGCTTGACAGCTTCCCAAGCTCATTATCTTCAACCTGGTCAAGCACTATGGAAATAGATGTCTTCTGCATGACAAAGACTGTATTGTTAAAATTAAAAAACGTTTAGAGAGGTCTGAACTAACGCAGAGTTGCATGGTAGCTCAAAAGCAGAATCAAGTTCTCATTCCAAAGAACACAAGATTTAATTCACCAATGAGAGTTAAAAACAATTTAAAACAATATAACAAGTAATGATTGTGGTTTAGATACCTTGGCCTAGGCACAGGGTGAAAGAGCAAGTATGTGAACCATCTTAGAGCACAAGGTGGTAGAGAGAAGGCGGCTTGTCCAAGTGCTGTAGAAAGAGCTGAAAATGTGAGAAAACAGAGCAAAAAGGAGATACGGTGATGGAAGAAGGAACATAAAATATGTTCCTGCATACAAGATGCAAGAATAGTAAGACATTTAGAAAAAAGTTGAGCCAAGACAGGGTGGATTTGTTCTCCTTGGAAGTTGAAGACCTGCTTGCTAAAAGGGTTATTTCAGTTCCAGGTGTAGTAGAGGACGTGTGTGTCACGGAGCACTTGAACCCCGAGAGGGCAGCCAGCTGTAACCAGGCCCCCGAGCTGCGCTACTCCCTTGTGTATGATCAACAAAAAGCCGAGCTGCGTGTGGCCCTTCTGGAAGGTAAGGGGCAGAGATCTTCCACTGGTGATTCTCCATCTGGAGGGTACAAGATACCTGTTGGTTTTGTAGAGAGTTCCCCTCCTACCTTAACATCAACATGTGTCTCCAGGACCACCAGATGTTTCACTGGTTCTGGGCTTGCAGAATAGAAATACCTGGCAATGTCACTGCTTGAAGTGAGTGTGCAGGGCATGGCTTGGGAACAATTGTTTGCACAGCTCAAAAGCAGAAGTCAGGAACCAGGATGGGCTCCTCCAGTCCCTGACATGATACAAAGCAACGTCGTCTTTTTATTTTTTCCTTTGGGGGCAGGGGGAAGGAGGTTGCCATCTCCTTCCTCTCTATAACTTTCATTCTTCAACTTGACCCACTCCCTACTGCCTCTTCCTCAAGTCAAGTCAAAGGCTGAGCTGGAGATACCAGACTTACCTTGTAGGCCACTGAGGAAGGTCCCTCTGGCTGCGCCTGGCCAGGCGGCCAGGCTCTGTCTCACTCTCTGAAGTGGGAACTGACAACTGTAATAGCTTCTCCACTCAGGGCTGGAGCATCAGTAGTTCCTCTGGGAAAGTAAAATAAGCTGACTGAATAATTCATGCACAGTGCACATCTCTGTGGAAACCTAATCAAATCACACCCTCCGAAGCGAGAACTGAAAGGGTGCTAAATGGCAGCCACTGCTGTGGGTCGCCTGCCAGCAGCAAGCCCACAGCTTCCCTCCAGGGTGGACACCCACGCCTGCAGGCTGCCACCCTGGCTCTCCTGCACGCGTGCTCCTCCCTGGATGCCCCGCTGCCGCCTGGGCAGGATCCGGCTCTGCTCCCCAGCTCTGCTCCCCTGGGAAACCAGGAGACCCCTGTGAACCATGCGACCTGGAAGCTCAGGAGTGCTGTCCTTGGACTGGCTGCAGCAAGGACTTCAGTTTTGCCCACAAAGCCATACTGACCCCTCGGAGGAAGGCATGCTCCTCTTGTGGGGAAGGCAGCGCAATTCTGTTGATGCAACTGAAGAGGAGCGTGAAATGCCATTCTCACTCTAGGCTTTTCCACATAAAAGGGATATAAACTCAGGGATGAATGTCTCTTGACATCACGACAGATCTTTTGGGCTGTGGGATGGCTTCTGAAGGAGGCATTTACCAGAGGTTGGAAAGCAGAATGCAATAACCCTTAGACATATCCCACACTGGCCTGCAGGGGTGGATGTGTGCCAGGAGGGAGGTCTCTCCCATCTCTGATATCTGTGACTGACCATTCTGCTTTTAAAGCCTTTGTAAGAAGCTTTCTTTGTGTGCCAAGGTAAAAGTAAATGAGAGCTGCCCATCCCTGTGCCATGCTGTGCCTCATCTCGTGGCTGCTCTGCATCTTTCAACAGAGCGTGTTTCCTTGAACACAGCTGTTGCTCTCCCAAACACTAACAGAATCCTTCTGCAGTCGCGGAAAGACAAGGACATTGTGCAGCACGAGGAAAACACCACCGCATGGGCTCACGCACTAACAGAATCCTTCTGCAGTCGCGGAAGGACAAGGACATTGTGCAGCATGAGGAAAACACCACCGCATGGGCTCACAGCCTAGTCTGCCCCGTGCAAGCAGGAACAGGGGTGAATGTCTATGCAGCTGTTTTATTTTATGGCTCTCATGAAATAAGCAGTTTAGCCACAGATATTTCATGGTTGTCTTTTGTGAGAAGTTTTTACAATCAATCCTTCTTTTCCAGCTATGCATGGCAGAATGAGTGGGGACCAAGACACTGGCTGCCATTGCTACATACTGGGCACACTGGTGAGCAAGTCCAGTATTGCTGAGGCCCAGACAGAGCTGAAGAAGAAGGTGCTTCACACCCTCTGGGAGGAGGTCCTGCGATTCCCATTAAAGGAGGAGGACATGCCAGAGGGGACACTGACTCTCACCCTTAGAAACTGCGACAAGTTCTCCAGACACAGCATTGTGGGGGAACTCAAACTGAGCCTTGCTAACATGGAGGATTCCTTTGGGGTGGCCCGGTGGGAAAGGCTAAAGACCCCAGAGAAGGTATGGACTCAGTCTGTGTCGGTAGTCCAGAAACTCTAATGATTAATTAGAGACAAGAGAAGCCCTCTTCCAAGAAGGCTGCGTGTCAGTGGGTGGCTTTATTTGTTTGGAACCAGGTTTAGAGGGGTGATGTGTGACTGCAGCACTGCTCTGTGTTGGTCTGTAGCTAACCATTTCAGAAAGCAACCAAAGGCCCATCAGCCCAGCCCTTCCATCTACAGCTCCCAGCAGTTAAGATGTGTCAAAACTCCCTCTCCTCCTCCCTCAATTACATGACAATCTGACACTGACATCTGTAATTCAAAGCCTATGTCTAGAAAAAGTTACGTGAGTTTCTGTGAATTAGCGATGCGGGACGGTGGTGGCAAGTGCTGAAATACCAGAATGCCTACAGAGCAGGATGGAGGGACTCTGCGGAGCTGGGTGCAGGTAGGGCATACGGTGGCACCTCAAGGAGCCTTAAGCTAGGAGTGAAATACATTGTTGGGAATGAAATGTTTGACTGACGAGCATTTATCCTTACTGGTATCAATCCAGCAGTGCTATTCATTCTGGGAGATGTCAAAATATCACTCATTGCATTGTGTTGATTTTCTTAAACATCAAAACCTCCCTTTCCTTCCTTATCCACACTTTCCCAGCTGCACAGACAGGGAAAATGGAGGGAAGGATTCCAACAGTACTTGAGGCAGGTACAGGGGATGCTTCCTACGCACTAACTTCTTGCACGTTTCCTCAGGAGCCTTTTCCCTGCCGTGAACTAGATTATTCTTCTAGCAGCAGCAATACACTTAACAACATGGCACCAGGGCACTGCTATTGTTGCTACTAGTACATCGCTACAAACAGGTACCTATTGTACTCTGGTATGGTACGGGGTGAGCAATGCAAACCACCACCAGCATTGTTGCTAAGCATGCTGAAATAAATTATCGTCTGTCACCATCAGGCGTGAGGGCTCTCCACTGAGTTGGCCACAGAGACAGAGTACAGAGTTAGCATTTGTGATTTCCAATAATGCTAATTTATCTGATCGCCGCTTGAATGCTAGTAGGGCTAGCCACTCTAAAAAACCTCTGGTAGAGAGAGAGGCCACAGAAACAAATGGGTGGTCTGAATCAGTTTAATAAACTTCAAGCACAGAGCTAAATATTTGCCTAATAGCTGTAAATTGAAATGAGTTCCCAGTCTGCTGCTGTAAAAAGAGATGTCCAAAAGAAATTATTCCAATATAATGATTTAAATTCCTAAACTGAGATAGATGGAGCCCCCCTACCCCCCTTATCTACTGTAGTATCTGCTTGGTAAGCAATACCCAAGGAACAGCCTGTTCACAGCAATGGTCAGTTGTCACTCAAGTACACCTGATGGAGGCCTGACATACTGGGTACTCTGCCTTGGTCCAGCTTCACAACTATGCAGAGAAACAGGGCAGCGTTCATTTCTTCTCCAGCTGACAGCACAAGGTTAACACTAACAGTATTGCTGAACAGTGCCCCAGTTTGAGCTGAGGATGTGCAGTGAAAGCTGAATTTGCGTCATCTGGGACCTGAGAGAGCCAACCATTGCACAGATAGCTTCTACACAGATCCTGAATCATTTATCGAGAACCAGAGCGGGAGGGAGTGAGGAAGAGCTGATCAAAAAAGAGGAGCTATTTTTGACAGCATCCATCCGGGAACAAAGTTACTGGGCTTTGTTTAAAGTCTGACATTTCCTTGAAAAGCCATGAGCTGCAGAAATTTCATTCCTACCTTCCCAGTAATTCTCCCACACACAAGGGAAGGAGCTCAGAGGGGAGCTTACAGCTAACCAGGTAATGTAATTAGTATTCAGGAATTCATGGACTGCTGCGAGCAATGCAAAGCGTAGATATTGCAGACTGATATCCTTATCTTGTCTTCCTTCCCTCCCAGTGCTTTGCTAATGACAGTGATGATAGTGGCTCCTTGCATAGCACCTTCCCTTTTGTGATTTCACAGTGCCCTGCACACGTAATACATTGATGCTTTTTATCCTTATTGCACAGAAAGGAAGACTGAAGGTCTGGTGGTTGTGTGAATTTGCAAGGTTGCAGCACAAAGTGCAGGTTGTGGATTTAATAGGAAAAAGAAAAAAAAAAAACCCAAAGCCCAGAAGGAGGGGAAAGGAAAAGTACCTCTAGTTTGGTCTTTTCACGTAAAACTCCAGCAGAGACCAACCGTTGTAGGTTTTGGTTTCATGTGGATATAGGCTGATCAAAAATTTCATCAGAATACTAGGAGCTAGAAAGGCATAAGCACAAGACGTGACATGCATGTACAACGTGTGTGTTTGTGCGTTTGTGCATGCGTGTGTGCGTGCACGTTTACAGAACCCTGCCACCCTTTACCCCCCCAATCTCCACTGTATCTGTCTGTGCCTGGAGCTACAGGAACCAAATTCTAGCCAAGAGCTATAGAGTGGGACCTGGGGAGATGTAGAGGGATAAATAAACAAAAGCAGCATATAACTTGCCTAAACGGTGGTTTTGTATTGAGGTGGTATTTGTATTTGTCCCCCCATGTACGAATACCTTTTCTTTTGTAGTGGACATACAGCCATTTGAATCTGCCTCTGTTTGGTTTTATGTGTGGGGTTTTTTAAGATCCACTTAGATTTAGGACAGGATTTATGTAAGTAAAGTGCATATGAGCCCTTCATCGCTACCTGCGTGCATGAAAAAAAAGATTTACTTGGGTTGATTTGGGATTGAATTTCAGGCTTCCTTGCTAATGGCCTCCCACCTGATTTGTGCAACGACAAATAAGTCATTCAAACCAGACAGCGATGACAGCCGTGTTTTCTGGAGAGTCAGTAAACTCATGCGGGGCCTGTCCTTGCCTGTTGCGAGTAACCGGGTGAAAACTTAATTTGAAATATTTACGGCTCACTTAGAAGAGGGAGTGCAGAGCAACTGGTCTGGAGAAGGGCTGTCTGTCCTAAAGCGTGTAAATCAGTCTGAGGAGTCCGAAGGGAGTCTATTGAAATGACATTGGCTTTCTGGGACTCTTTTGGGTCATTAACCTCACTCTAAACCAGATTTCTGTCACAAGCTCCTACTCACTGAGAGAATAACTGCTCCCCTTTTGCCCCTCGCCACAGGCTGGCAGCTCTGCGCACCCCGGCGTGGACTTTCTCTCTTTCCCCGCCAGCTCCCGAGGAGGGATCGGCATTGCCCTCCCCGGGAGAGCGGCGGGCGGCGTGGTTATGTCCCTCCGCTTCCCCCTCGGGGGAGGCCGGTCCAGGGCAAGCAGGAAGGAAGGGGAGGAAGGTCAGGAGGCTAAGAGGCCAATCACTAATGGGAAGAAAGGAATAAGAAAAGAAAAGGGGGGAAAAAAAAAAAAGCATGGCCCCCTGACGTGAAGACCTGATGGTTCAGAGCCTTTGCCCCGGTGGAAATGCCGCAGGGGCAGCGGGGAGAGCTGCTCACAGGCCTGAGGGGAGACAGGCCGGGAAGGAAGAGTGAAGTACTGTGCCGAGCTCAGGGAGGTTTTCAGGTTGTCTGGGTTTTTCCCATAGCAAGTAAGGGTGTCAGAGAAGGTTCGGCTCCAGCTCCAGGGTCTGGCTGAGTGGCACAGAGCCAGGTATCGCCTGCTCTTTCCCAGGGAGCCCTACACTCCTGCTAGGCAGTGTGGAGCGGGGTCCACGTCTGGTCAGAGCCTCCTCACAAAAAGGGCAGCTGAAATGAAGAGTGAATTATGAAAAGCAGTAGTGGAAGTAGGGGACATAAATAAAGGGCAGCTAGATAATCACTCAAAAAAGGAGTATCTGACTACGTGCGTGTAGCCCCAAATCCTCTTCTTCTGACTAAATATTCCACTAAAAGTAGATGTTAGGAAGCAGTTACTTCCCAGCAGCAAAAGAAAGAAGTAACTCACATGATCAGGGCCTTACGTGAGGAGGAGCCCTCTCAGGCATCTTTGCCTGGTTTATTCTCATCCAGTGTAACTGGAAAGATCTCCTGTACAAAGACAGGGAGACAACTTGGTCGGTCCATGACCTTCCACCCATCACCTTGAACTATTTAGTTTTCCTAATGTTACGGCCAAGATTGTATAAAAAATTAACCCTTCCCGTGTCTCCATTTCCAGGAGCCGTCTACGGGCCATGGGGAGGTTCTGCTCTCTATCAGCTACCTGCCGGCAGCTAACCGCCTGCTGGTGGTGATTATTAAGGCTAAAAATCTCCATTCCAAGCAGCTGAAAGATCTACTTGGCAATGGTGAGTAGAATAGCAAGAAAACAGAGACTGTTGTTTCTGCTATTTTGTAAATCTAGAAAGAAAGTGGGAAGGGTGCTGTTTGGCAGAAAAAAATAGATGTTTGGCTTAGAAAGCCAAAGATATTTGAGTAATTTCTAAAAAGTGAACACCAAACCCACCAAGATCAATGTTTCTTATGTTCTCTCTCAGTCTGATGTCACCAGTTAAAATCCTCTTGCATTCATTTTGTTGCATGCTTATTAATATGGCGTCTCTCTCCACTCCCTATACAGACGTTTCTGTCAAGGTGACACTGAGGCATCAGTCCTTGAAGCTGAAGAAGAAGCAGACCAAGCGTGCAAAACACAAGATCAACCCTGTGTGGAATGAGATGATCATGTTTGAGGTGCCTCATGAGCTCCTGCGTGCCTCCAGCGTGGAGCTGGAAATGCTGAGCCAGGATGGTGCTGGGCAGAGCCACGTGCTCGGCAAGTGCAGCCTGGGCTTGCACATCACGGGCACAGGGAGGAACCACTGGGAAGAAATGCTGAGGAACCCCAGGAGACAGATAGCCATGTGGCACCAGCTCCACATGTAGGCTCATCATGATTACTGCCAACCATATTTCCAGCAGGCCTCTAAGCCTGAGGGAATAAGCTGTATTTCACCTTCCACCTTCCCCTCCACGAAGTTGCTCAGCACAGCATTCTTTTTACACCACCTTCTCTGATTTTCCTGCCTCATCCTAGCCCAGGAAACTGTCTGGACAATCTCTCACCTAATCAAGTGGTTCTCTCAAATTTGACTGCCTGGATGATTTGAACTAATTTTATTAGCCTGCCCACTGTCATTTCTGTAAGGTCCCTGTTTCTGTAGAGGAGCAGAGGGGCCAAAGGTATCATGAAAATGTAAGCCACTCCTTGGCATCTAACAGTCTCCCAAGTCTCTTGATGAGTGCTGGCTCCATAATCACAAACATGCGGCAGATATTTTACCAGTCTCTGTTTTTCATAATACTTTACAAGACTGTGAGAAACGAAGATCACAAAACTAACTTTCACTGCAGATCCAAAGTATCAGTATGAAAAAGAGAGTGAAGCCAACGTGCAGTAGATGGATACTAGAAAAAGATACAGAACTGAGGGAGAGAACAGAGGAAGAAGAGAGAGTGAGACGGTCAACACTATCATCCTGTGTAGCCTTTGAAGCAAACACTGCCAAACAAGAAGTCAAATTCCTTCCTTCACTTTTGTTTCCTGGAGTATTTGACACCCTGTATTTAGGATTCATGAAAACTGCTGAAAATGTGAACATTTCAGGATCCTTTAGCAGAATACCTATATCTTCTGTCTGTCTACAGTGTCACCCAGGAAGACCCTAAACATGGACAAAAAGTTATTGTTGATGTTGCCTCCAAAAACTTGGACCAAATCTTTCTGCTTACTGCCGTCTTTTCTGTTTGGGTTTTTCTGAGCTAGAAAGTTTCAAATACCCTAATTATATTCCAGGCAACATCTAAGACTAGACAAAAGAAGCGGAATAATTTCATACCTTAGCAGTTGATTGATGGTTTTGGTTTGACAGTTAACTATCGGCACTCAAATCCTCATACCAGCATTACTTGAAGACAACCCTTAAGAACTGCCATATATTTCATCACTTCCAGACAGAAGGAATTCACCGACCAGACAGACTCTCCAGGGCTTGTTTTTTTGTGTGCACAGTCAAGATTTGACGTGGCTTAAATGTTACTGTTTACTGTCCTTTTTTGTGTCTAGATGGACTGAAAGTCTGGCATTGGCAGTGATGATGTTATGACCCCATAAGCACACTGCTTGTCCTACCACTTTATTTCAAGTAGTAGACACAGCTTTAAGGGACTTGCATGGGAACAAGGCATCCAAAAATCTAAAACCAGAACCATGTAGTTTGTAGCACTGAAAAACTCAGAGAACTACATTTTTGCAGGATGGGCTTGATCCTCTTTTTAATTCAAAATATTAAGCTAGGCTTTATCTAGTATCCATCCCATTTTGATGACTTAGTGAAACAAGTCTAGCACACTGTCAGGTGAAGGCGGCCATCCTGTTGGCAAAGGGAAACCACCAGAATCAGTATCTGAAACCTGGCTGAAGCGCCAGGCACAGAGGGCTATGAACAGGGGAATGAAGTTCAGCTGGAAGCCAGTCACTAGTGGTGACTGGGGCTGGCAGTGGGACTGACACTGTTTAACATCTTCATAAATGACCTGGACAATGGGGCAGAGTGTGCCCTCAGCAAGTTCGCAGATGATACAAAACTGGAAGTAGTGGTTGATACACCAGGCGGTTGTGCTGCTGTTCAGAGGGAAGTGGAGATGCTGGAGAAATGGGCTGACAGGAACCTCCTGAAGTTCAACAAGGAGAAGAGCAAAGTCCTGTACCTGGGGAGGAACAAGCCCATGCACTATTTTAGGGCCGGGGGCTGACCGGGGGCTGAAAGCAGCTTTCCAGAAAAGGACCTGGATGTCCTGGTGGACACCGAGTTGAACAAGAGCCAACAATGTGCTCTTGCAGCAAAGAAGGCCAACAGTGTCTTGGGCTGCGTTAGGAAAACCATTGCCAGCAGGTCAAGGCACGTGATCTTTCCTCTCTGCTCAGCACTGGTGAGGGCACGTCTGGAGTGCTGTGTCTGGTTCTGGGCTCCCCAGTGCAAGAAAGATATGGACTTACCGGACAGAGTGCAGCAATGGCCAGGAAGATGATTAAGGGACTGGAGCATCTTCTGGAGCAGGAGAGGCTGAGAGAGCTGGGACGGTTCAGCCTGGTCAACAGAAGGGTCGTCGGGGAGAACTTATTATGTATAAATACGTGATCTGGGAGAGGAGAAAAGAAGATGGAGCCAGACTCTTCTCAGTGGTGTCCAGTGACAGGACAAAAGGCAAGGGCACACATCACAATACAGGAAATTCCATTTGAACACATGAAAAAAAACAAATTTAAAAAAAGTTTTTTACTGTGAGGATGGTCAAACATTGGAACAAGCCGCCAAGAGAGGTTGTGGAGAGCCACTCAATATCTGATGGGATACAGCACTGAACAACTGGCTCTAGTTTACCCCGCTTTGAGCAAGGGTGGGTTTGGACAAGATGATCTCCAGAGGTCCTTTCCATCCTCAGTGATGCTGTGATTCTGTGAAGAGACCAACAAGGTTGATGCACACTGAAAACTCTGTTATCTTTACACTGCTATTCCCTTTCTAGGTGGTGTAGCCAGGAGTTACAGAATCATTTTGAAGAGAGTGATAAAAACAGCTTTGACCAAACAAACAAACAGAAAAGCAGAGTATGCCAATGAATCTTATACCCAATGTTTTAATCTCTGATATTGCTCCACTGGCTAGAGGGGATTTAAACAAAAAGAAAATTGACTTCTTGTTTTGCTCTATGGGTTTTTGTTTTTTAACAAAAAGCTGTAGGATACCGTGAATAAAATAGACATGGGGTTTTAGTTGATAGTGAATTCTTAATAGTGGCTATGTTCATGATTTGCCTGTAGATATTCCTATAGATTTGGAATCATTATTTCCATTTAAGTGCAAAATTCATTGTGATGTTGGCCTATTCTACATATAGGTTCCTGGCAGCGCTGTGATTCTTCGTTCTTTTTAGGATAACAATAAGAAGAATAACTTCATGGTATGATGCTGTTTGGCTGGCACCGGAAAGCCTGAAGGGCCAAATATTTGCTTTGCTGCAAAGAGATTTCTCTAGTTCTGCCTCCTGCTTATTTTAATGAGCCTTTTATAACATCTTGGTGACTGATTGTAAACAGCATTATCTGCCTCTGCCCCTGGTGATTTTGGCACACCCTGTAATTAGACAGCAATCCTATAGCATCTGAAGGAGTAGCCCCTCGCAATCTGATTTTGCTGTGACAAAATAACGTCCTCTTTTACAGCAGAAAAATACGTGTATACACACTACTTAATCACAAACCTGTCTTACGAGCAAAGTGGTGCCATCAGTGTTAAAGTAGGTCTTGTTCCCTCCTTTGCTGCAACGGGATTTAAATGGGGAAGAGAGGAAGAGTGAAAATGCTTGCATTTTTCCCGGCTGGATCATTTTTGTTGCCTGGCATTTTAGCCCGGAAAGAATGTTTCTCGTGTTCAGGGCAGCCTGAACAAAGACTGCGAGGCAGCCATTTGCTGCGCCGGGGATGAAAGCAAGCGCAGTAAAAGGTGCTGGCTGTCCTGAACAGGAGGAATGCTGCGTACGTGTGGTACCGGAGGGGCAGGGATGCTCAGCCCGGGCCCTTTTGAACTCTGTTAATAGAAGCTGTTTGTCATCGCATTCCAGCACCTGCCCTTATCCCGCTGAACGTCCTGTATCGCCTGTTTAGCAATGCTTGTATGCCCCTGAGCCCCAGCACCCCAAGGGCCTGAGGTGCTAAACTGGCCCAAGCAGACAAACTGCGGGGAGTTGTCGGGGTAGATGACAACGTCACAAATAGAAGCACAAAGTATTTGGAAATGCTCAGTGCCGTCATATCAAGCAGCTTCAGCAATATGAGCTGTAAAAGTATCACTTAAGTGCAATATGGCCAGAGAACAGAGCCAGACAGCCCCATGGTTTTCAGCTTCTGAAACTCTAAATACAGGAGCATCAGCGAGCACCACAAACATGTCTTAAACTAAAGGGTGCTGCTTAAAAACTGCATCGTAAGAAAAGAAGCAAAAAACCAATTATGGCAATTAATGTTCTTAAGCTACATGTGTGATCAAAAATAGCCGCTAGATTCCCCAATGGCTATTCAGTGGTTGCACTGATTATTTTTCCTACTATAACCCATTAACGTGAAGAAGCTGGAAGCAAAGAGAGCATAGGGAGGAAGGAAAAAAAAAGGGGGGGGGCGGGGCGCAGTCTACCCGGTCAGAATGAACAATCCTTTTCACAAAGGACCAGAGAGTTGCGAGTTTAACGACAGGGATTCACAGTCCCTCGTCCAGTGACAGAAACCAAACAACACGGCTACTGTAAAACAGAACGAGAAATGCAGCTCCCATATTGCATCCAGCATCACCTGGGAGAGGTGCTCTCCTGCTGTGGCCTCTGTTCAGAGGAGGGGACTGAGAGGCCAGAGGAAATAACTTGCGACTGCATTAAGGAGTTACTTGGTTAAAATATAGATTGCAGTCCTATGTTGCTTTGCCTTGACCTGCCCTCAGAGCTAGATCTTCCCAGAGAAATGATCTAGTTTGATTTTAGGCAATTTGTGCTACAGTAGAAGAGATTAAAAAGCACAGTTCATCGCTAGTCACTAAAACATCTCTGGGATGTTTAGACTCATTACTACCCTCCGCCCCCTTCCCCAGTTGTAAGGGGGAGTGGTTGCACCTGGTCTCCTGTAAGGCTAACATTTGTTCAGTGCACAGTTTTCCCCTCACTTCTTGTCCCCAATATGCTCCCATGGTGATAGGAACCACGTTTGCTTTGCAAAGAGGTAATACATCAGAAATTAATGGAAAATTCCCTTCAATAGGGCTGGGAAACTTTGCAGGCTCAACTGTTCTCCCAGACATTACTGTGCTTTCAACACCTTGAACAAAAGTACTTTGCATTTTGCTAGCATCTGTCATCAGTATTATCTGGCAGTAGTGTCCAAAGACACCCATTTTTTTTCCGGAATGGAGGTGGTTGTAATTTGGGCTCTAGAAATACAGCCCAAGGTTTGCCCAAATTTTCCTGATGTCTTAAGATGAGTTGAGCACGATGATGTTTAGTAAGAGCTGGGAGCTAAGGTGGCCTGGACCACGCTTCTTGCACTCTTATGAAGGTCAATTTGAAGTTTGATGAATCGAAGGGCAGAGCTTTGGTAGCATTTTTTGTGTGTTTCAGAATTTAACTAAGTCTCAAAATATATTTGGTTCATTTGCTGAAAGATAAGCATGATAAGTAAATACTAATACTTGACACTTTATATCGTTTCTTCTGATGGTAATAATCAAATTGCGCAAGAATAGTAGCAAAGTGAAACAGTGCTTCGTGGCCTTCCAGCATGAGAAGGTGTTTCTGCTTACTTGGTCCTTTAGTGTCCCAGTGTGTTTATTGTACAGAGCCAGATATTGTTTGTCAAGACTCTATATTGTTCGCACAGTCCAAAGCACAAAAACAGAGCATGAGGCTCAGCCATCGTGGCTAATGTTACAGCATAACATGTAAATCGCCGCAAGTAAATAATTCCAAACTGTATGAACAGTGTGTCTGCCTTGTTTACTCTAGGGTAAGTCCCCTCTGCTTGCAGCTCATGTCAGGGGGACAAAGTACTGGGGTGAGTCAACAGAAGGTCCTCTGAAGGGTGTCATCAAGGGATGGGCGTTCGACGAGAAGGGGAGCAGTCAGCAATGGAGTCCAATCATAGGAAATCTATTGGCTTTTTCAGCAGGGTGGCAGCTAAACAAAGCTGTAAAGGCTTTCCTGCAGCTGTGAGGAGGTTAGGGAATAGGATCTGGGAATCAGGTTCCTCCCAGATACTGGCTCCATCTCCGAAACAAAACTAAGAAGTGAATTTGGATTCAGCCTTTTTGCCCATCTCAGTACTTTCAAGGTGGTGCTGATGATACTCTGTAGACTGTGCATCTGTAAGGAGGAATACCGACTTAGCTGACCTAATACCATCACTGGAATTAGCTGGTTCCTAACAAGACATAGAGATCAAAAACTGCACATAAAAGTAAGAGAAAACAGATTTTTGGGGCAGGAGTGGGAAGTATTTATCTCACTGACAGTTTGGGGGCACTCTCTCCCCCATCACAGTCAGTGTTAAAGCACAAGGAGAAACAACAAAGTGAGTCTGCCGGAGCCCCAGGCTGCTGCTGGCTTCGCAAAGAGGGTTGCTACCAGCATGTTAGCTGCACAGCAAGGCTGATGCTACTGAAGCATTTGCCGTAGAGGTGGATGGAAAGGAGCTGTATTTTTGCCACGCACGGAGTTGAACACGGGTGGTGCATTTGCCAGGGACAATCCTTCCTGCCTAGGGGATGAGAGCAGGGTTACTCAGTAATTCCCAGCCCCGTGGATTGAAAAGCAGCAATAGCCGCCGCAGAACCATTTGTCTCTTAACCCTGCTGTTCATTGTCACTTTGGATTTATTAGAAGCTTTTCCCCCCCCACGGTATTTAAAAATTAAAATGGGACTGGCCCGTAATCCTCTGTCTGCCAGGAGAGAGCGGCACCTAATCCAGCAGCTGTGTCGCAGCCACTGCCAGTGCTAGCCCTGGAGGTTTGCAGCCGATTCCTCCGCTTCCCTGAACTCTTAGTGACCGCTGAACGTGGAATAAACCCAGCGAGGAAGGGGCTCCAAGATGTCCCTGAGAAGACAGCTCAGACCTCAAACCTACCCATTACCCAGCTTTCCAGGACAGCTCTCCCGAGTGTCACGAGATGCGGCAGTGGTCCGGAGCACGGGTCTGCAAACCCGGTCCCCGCGCCCCACACGGCTCCCTGTCCTGGCCCCGGCACCTCCGCACTGCTCTCCCACCCCCACCTACCTCCGGAGGGACCACCAGTCTCCCCAGAAATGGGGCGGCTGACAGCAGTGCAGACAGCACACTTATCTTTCCCCTTGGATCAAAACAACTTCAAAAGGGGGACTTCAGAGAGCCGAAAAGTCTGGTTAGCGCATATGCTGTTCCGCGGGAGCCTTTGATTATCCTTCAGATATTTTTAGAGCCCCTTGTAAATGAGCTGTGGCTCCGTTCGCGTGGCAACAGTTCTGCGAGAAGCAGCCTCTGGTCCCCTGTGCCCACTGCTCCGTGCCACCGCGGAGCCGGACTCGGCACTGCCCCGACACCTGCCCGGGCCCTCCGATTTAAACACCTCGGGGGGGCACCTGCTTAAACCCCTGATGTGCTCGGCTGCCCGCGTTTTCCCTCCCGCCTCAAGAGAGGCAGATGGGGAAGACAGCCCCCCAGGAAGCACTGCAACCCCCCTCTGGTTATGCCTGCAAGCCCTCAGCATCGCAGGCACCACAGTCCTCCTGTTTCCAGGAAGAAACACCGCATTGGGGTTTTTTGCTAAATCAAGTTTTAAGTGCCAGCTGCTAACAACAGCAAGAGCACGTCCAGGACACCAGCACAGCTGGGGAAGAGCACGCCAGCTTTAATGCTATGACAACCATCACAGAGGAATTTTTCCATTTCCTTTTCACTCATATCAACATGAGAAGTAGTGGTCCTAAAAATGAAGGGCACCTTTAGCCCTAGATCAGATAAATTTGTGTGAGCTTCCCTGCCTGACACTGGCTCAGATCGCGTACTTTGCTCGAAGGGATCTTGCTTTCAAGTCCTTAGTTTGAAGTTATCAGCAAGGAGGCTGATCACTGCCAACAGTGGCAGTCAAGTGTCCGCAGCACAAAACCACTTCTAGGAAATTAATTACAAATCAGCAATGCATTTCACACGCCACTCTTACTCTTGACACACGGTTGAGCTGCTGAAAGTGAAGCATTGTCCTGCTTTGTGTGCTGCTAACTGACTAGCAAAGGCAAAACCCCAGAGATGAGGTTTCCACTGCTGGCTGCCGGGTGCCCAGCAAACCCAGAGCCTGTTAAGTTGGAGCTAAGCCCTGACAACTACCAGGATTTTGCTGCGCCTGCTTACTGCTCAAAAATAAGCGATTTTAAATCACTACAGTGGAAGATGCCAGAAAATGGCAAATTGTTTGTAATACTTGGACTGCTCAATGACTTCGAGGAAGTCACTAAAAGCAACCTTTTCTATCGGATCACTAATTTTGGGCTATTTTCACTTCCGAGTCTGGAAATTGCCTCTCGCTTCCAGCCCCTGTGGCTACTGTCCCTGGTTAAAATTGTGGGGCATTCATTCTGAAGCCAAAGCTTCTGCACAGCCCATCGCCTGCGGGGACTGACGCGGCCAGAATTTCCTTCCAAATTTCCTTTCCTTCGGGAAGACCAGCAAGCTGCGTAGCATTGGCACCTTGCAACCAGAACAGCCACCAGTGGGACACAGCTGGGCATCAGGTTAAAGTCCAAGACTATGAGCATCCATATGGCAGTGGAGCCTCAAAGGGGGAGCAAAAACCTTTTTATACCGTATGCATCCATTGCATTAAACGTTTCCTAGGGGCTCAACTGCTTGCCCACTTCATGTAAACTGGTTTATCCGCTGGTATCCATTCCCAGGTATCCATACCCAGGATCAATTGGAAAACTGAGATCCCTCCAGACCCAGTTAAATTAAAGAGCCAGTCCTGTTTATGAGAGGTTTCACCTCTACATACTGAAGCTTGGCAATACTATCAGTATCAACACTCGCAATACGCAGTGCCACATACAGGATCCATACAGTCAGCTGCACAGCTTCCTCCTGCGTTTTCTGGTTCCCCCCACTGACACACAGACACATTCACAGCTGAGCGAGCAACTGTTTGAGCTGGAAGGCTTTTTTTTCTGCCTGTGTTTCTCTCTAGCTGTAGTTGGCACCCTGTAGCAGGGTTGGCCTAAACCTTTGCAACGCCCTCCCTGCTTGCACTGCCATGCAGACCTGAACTGCAGTGACGGAAGGACGGCCCATGGCTGAGCCCAAGGAGGCAATGTTTGCAGCTTTGACAGCTCTTTCGTCAGAAAACGCAACTCACAGCCCAGTGCTAATCCACAGACACTCGTACCTGCTTCAGAGGTTGGCTCTCCGGCCCACGCTGATTTAGCAGACATAAGAACCTCCATGTACAAAATTACTCTTATTTCATTGCACCGTTTTAAAAATCACACCTTTAGTTAATCCACCGTGGACCCAGCCTCAATCAAAACTTTCATGTCAAAGAAGAAGAATCCAAAGTTAAACCAGCCCTTTCTTTTAAGGGTAGAAAAAGTCCAGCTTCCGCTGGCTTTGGAGCATGTAGAGCTCAGGAAAAGACTCTCCATCCTTCAAACCAAACCAGGGACACACGCAAGGTTTTGTCAATCTGCGTTTCAAGCACAGCCCACCGCAGTGAAGGCAACGATACTGCCGCTGTACCCAACTAGAAAGGGAGCGCAGAGGCTGCAAGGGCACCCACTCTGCACCCCTACCCGACCACGGCATGTGCTGACGTACCTGCGCCAGTGCCGACCCAGCGGGCTGCTGGGAGGTGGCAGCTCCTGCTCTGCGCCGCTGCGCACTCGGCACAGCACCGGTATTACCCAGCCCATGGTGAAATGATGCAGCTCCATCACAGCACATGCTGGACTTGCTCACCAAGGTGAGGACGTTGAGACACGCTCCTTACAGTCGTGGGCTGGGGAAGAGGGAGTGCATCAGCTTAGGTGCCCTTGCTCTGGGAAAATGACGTTAACCTCCAAGAACAATGTAAAGAATTAGCAACCCAACTTGATAAATTTAAATGTTTTTTTATTAACAATCATTTTACATTACAAGGATAATATGACAAAAGGAAGGTTCTCGTGTACATACTATGATATATCAACATAGCTCTATTCGTATCCAGTGTCCTAGGTCCTTTCACACAGGTACTATAAAGCATAGTCTGTAAAGTAATAACATTTTAATGTTCTCCAAAAGAGTGATATTAACATATTAATACATATGTAGTAATAGACGTCTAGATATTTTTCTCTCATTTCATGTGTCTGTGTGTGTGTGTGTGTGTGGTTGGTGGGTGGGTGAGAGATCGCTCTTGAAACAGGTCAGCAGGGCTGTGCTTGGATGTGGATGTGGAGAGGTTCGACACAAAACCTCTTGTTTTCTGGAAGTAGAAATGCATTTTTGCCAACAGTCGGGTGAGTCTAGGAGGATGCCATGACTGGCAGAAAACTCCGTAGCCCT